>NC_084602.1:42373528-42396028 GCF_033807715.1 Cololabis saira
AGGGTTTTAGCCGACTCCAAAATGAAAATAAATCTTTAAAAGAGGCCGTTTTAGACCTTCAAGCTCGTTCCATGAGGGACAACTTGGTGTTCTCGGGGATCCCGGAAAAACCTGATGAAGATCCTGAACAATCCGTCCAGGATTTCATCCGGAACCACCTGAAGCTTCCAGAAGACCTGGCGAACTCCATCACGTTTCACCGCGTCCATCGCCTAGGAGGAAGAAGACCCGAAGCCCAGAGACCCAGGCCCATTGTTGCTAAATTCGAACACTATAAAGACAAAGAGCTTGTGAGAAGAAGGGGGCCACAGCTACGCGGATTGCCGTTCTCCGTGAACGACCAGTTCCCCCGGGAGATCCTGGACCGTCGCCGAGTCCTCTTCCCGGTCCGGAGGAGGTTCATGACGGAGGGATCTCGTGCTGTCATCACCGTGGACAAGCTGTACGTGAACGGACAACTGTACCGCGACTCCAACATCACGCCCTGGCTCTTCTAAAAAAGGATGAGTACAAAATTTACTTTCTTTTCCTCTCTTTCTTTCTTACTAACTGGTGATTAGGTTAGATATAGTTACATAAACACTTGGTGATTAGATTAGATATAGTTTCATAAAATATTCTCGGCATATATTAATGTATTAATAATTCTTGCTCTGCTAGTCTCGGTAAGTTATAGGCTCACACTGGTGATTGCCTTTCTCTCTCTTTTTTTTACTTTCTCTATTTCTTTTTCTATCATGTTTAGAATTATCTCCCTCCCCCCCACCTCACTCCCTTTCCCCTTTTTTTTTCTTTTTTCCCTCTATGTCCCACTCTGCTGCACTTTCTTTCTCGGTTTGGTAAATTGGTACAAACACACATTTCACACATCTAGAATAACATGGCACACACACATACAACAGCTTTTCATGCAACATTACCACTTACATATAATGTTACTTTCAATGATTGGATTATGGATAAATTAAAGTTTGTCACCTGGAACGTAAACGGAGCCGGGAACACGGCAAAGAGATTAAAACTTCTTAACCACATACAAACTCTGCAGGCGGACATTGTCCTACTGCAAGAAACTCATTTAGTTAAAGCTTCGGTAGATGCATTGGCCACGGCACAATTTCCGCATGTTTTCTGCGCCTGTTACAACTCCAGACAAAGAGGGGTAGCAATTCTCATTAATAAAAGAGTAAATTTCACCGTAAAGGACACTCACATTGACTCAGAGGGTAGATATTTAATTTTAGTCTTGCAAATTCAAAGCTTGAATTTATGTATTTCTAATGTATATGGTCCAAATGTTGATGACTCCTCGTTTTTTCACTCTTTTTTCACCTCACTTTCTGCTCACCTAGACAACACAGTCATCATCGGAGGAGACTTCAACATGGTTCTGGACCCTGGAGTGGACAGGCTCAGTAATGCAGGCGGACACAGGAGTTGGCAGTCAGCAAGTATTGTTAAGCAATATATGAATGATCTGGGTCTTTGCGATACATGGCGCTCTCTACACCCAACCCTTAGGAACTACACTTTTTTCTCAGCCGTTCATCACTCATATTCTAGGTTAGATTATTTTTTAGTCAGTAGCTCTCTGATGAGAGATATCTCAGAATCACAAATTCACCCAATCATTATTAGCGATCACGCACCTGTTTCTTTCACTCTGGGGAAGAGGGGGAGCGTATCATCCTCCAAAGTTTGGAGATTTAATACATCATTGCTCAAAGACCCCGACTTTATTAATTTTTTTAAGAAAGAATGGGATATATTTTTACAAAATAACGACCAGCCGGAAATATCAGCGAGCGTTCTATGGGAAGCAGGAAAAGCAGTAATGCGAGGCAAAATAATTTCCTTTTCTTCAAATAAGAAAAAAAAAGACAACTTAAAAACAAAAGAATTAGAGTGTGAAATAAAGACGCTAGAGGAGGCCTTCCAGACCTCTGCAGACGAACGTATCCTTAACAGAATAAGGAAAACTAAAATAGAATTAAATAAAATAATTGACGCAAAAACGCAGTTTCTAGTACAAAGGCTTCGCCTGGAAAACTTTGCACATGCTAACAGATCGGGAAAATACTTAGCCAATCAATTAAAAATAAACAAAGAAAAAACAACCATAACATCAATTAAGGACCAGTCAGGGGGAGTTACACATGACCCCTGTTTAATAAATTCAGTCTTTAGAGACTTTTACTATAAATTATACTCGTCACAAATTGAACCATCTGATCAATCCATTAATGAGTTTCTTGGAGACATTAATCTGCCGAAGTTACATCAGGAACAGGTTATGAATTTAGACTCACCGCTCTCAATAGGAGAACTCCATGAAGCTCTGCAACATATGCCCAATAATAAAGCTCCGGGCCCAGATGGTTTCCCAGCTGAATTTTACAAGGAATTCTGGAGTATATTAGCACCAACATTTTATAAAATGATTCTAAATGCTAGGGAAAATAAAAGCTTACCCTTAAATATGAACTCTGCTAATATTAGTCTTTTATTAAAACCGGACAAGGATCCCTTGCTCCCATCGAGCTACCGCCCAATTTCATTGATAAATGTAGACCTTAAAATAATTAGCAAGGCCATTACTGAACGTCTGAAAAGAGTCACCCCTTCTATTATACATCCGGATCAAACAGGCTTCATTAAAGGTAGACATTCGTCTACTAATATTCGCAGATTATTAAATATTATAGACTATTCGAGTATCAATAAACAGGAGACTACTATTATATCCTTAGACGCGGAAAAAGCATTTGATAAGGTAAATTGGAAGTTTCTATTGGCAACTTTGCATAAATTTGGATTTGGCGAATCTTTCATTGACTGGATAAAAATATTATACAGCTCTCCCAAGGCACGTGTAAGGACAAATGATCAAATCTCTACAAGTTTTACCTTGCAAAGAGGCACTAGACAGGGTTGCCCTCTCTCTCCCTCATTATTTGCAATATTTATTGAACCTTTAGCAGCAGCTATTAGACAAAATCAAAATATTAAAGGTATACAATGTAAAATATTAGAGCACAAAATTAGTCTTTATGCGGATGACGTACTCCTCTTCCTCCAGAACTCACGATCTTCACTATCACAGACAATTGCACTTATAGAGGGATTTTCATCTCTGTCTGATTATTCTATTAATTGGTCTAAATCCACTGTTCTGTGTGTTAACTGCAATTTTAGGAATATAACCAATACTCAATTACAATCAGGGAACATTAGATATTTAGGCATAAACATCTCCCCTAGGCTGTCAGAGTTAATAAAATTAAATCATGTTCAGCTTATAAAGAAAATAGAAGATGATCTTTCCAGATGGAGCTCTCTCCCCATTTCGCTCATGGGTAGAATAGCCACCATTAAAATGATGGTTTTACCAAAAGTAAATTATTTTTTCTCAATGATACCATGCAAACCCCCTCTTTCCTGGTTTAAATCGTTGGACTCATATGTATCAAAATTTCTGTGGAAAAATAAAACTCCACGTATTAGTTTAAAGACATTGCAAAAATCCAAAGAATATGGAGGTTTAGAATTACCTAATTTTCAGTATTACTTCATAGCCAGTAAGTTACAGTATATTGTAAAATGGTCAAAAGATCATCCTTTAGATAGTCAATGGCTGGACTCAGAGCAAGTGTTTTGTAATGAACTAGAAATCTCAGAGTTACCATTTATTAGTCAAAGTATCAAACGTCATCAATGTTTCAAAAGCATTAATATTAGCACAACTTTATCAGCTTGGTGGGAATTTCTTAAAATAGCTAAAATTTCACTTTTTCCATGTGACCGTACACCCATATGGAACAACCCAGACATCGTGAAAAATGATACAAAGATGGTTAACTTCGTTCAATGGAGAGATCAAGGAATACGGTACTTACAGCACGTAATTGTAGGAGGACAGTTTGTACCTTTCAATACACTTATTGTTCAATACGGAGTTAGCAGGAATAAATTTTTAGAGTATCAACAACTTAAGGCAATAATAAATAAAACATACAAAATTAGCCAATTAGATTTACAACTTCCCGCTAAGATAATAGATTTATTGAATCTAAGCACTTTAAAGTTGTTATCAAAACTCTACAGGTTAGTGTCTAAACTGGACGATTCAGTCTCTCTCCCGATCTCTAAGTGGGAGGCGGATCTCTCTCTTAATACCGACCAGTTTTCTTGGTCACAAATATGCTTAAATACGTTTACTATGACTAAAAACCCAAACCTACAACTTATACAGTACAAAGTTCTTCATAGAATACATTATACTGGACAAAGGATGTTCCAGATGGGCTTTGTCACCTCTAATATCTGTTCACAGTGCACAGAGAACACCCCAGATAATTATATGCATGCTTTATGGTTCTGTACACCGGTACAGAGGTTCTGGAAGGAGATTTGTGAGGATTTATCCACATGGATCAACCACAGAATCCCAGTATGCCCCACGGTATGTATATTAGGTCACCTGGGAGACACTCAAATAGATCCTAATTGGACACACCGGGTTCTCACTGCCTTATGTATCGCAAAGAAAACCATTTTAGTAAATTGGAAACAAAAATCCAGTTTATGTATCAACCATTTTAGGAATCTTTTATCAGATCATATTAGTAGTGAGATAATGTCTGCCTCCACTGAACAACATTCGGCTGAATTGCACTCTCTGTGGTCCCCGTTTATTGGCTTCGTTACCTAGTGGGGGCGGGGGGGTGGTGATCTCGTAGCCCTTGGGGTTGGGGGTCGGCTTGGGGGGTCTGGGGCGCGGGCCTCTGGTGGCCCCTGGGGGGCGGTGGGGGGGGCCGCGGGGCCCTGTCCCTAGCCGGTGGGGGCCTTGGGGGCCTGTGGGGGGGGTTACCTCATGGCGGTGGGGGGGGGTGGCTGGGGAGGGCTCGGGCGGGGGGCTGTGGCTGGGGCGTCTCCGGGCCTCCCGGGGGGGGCGGGGCCGTGGACGTGGGGGTCCCACCCGGAGGGCCCGGCCCTGCCTGGGTGGGGGGTGGCTGTCTGCGCTGGGGGGGCATTGCTGCCTTGGTCCTCCGTCGCTGGGCGGGGGCCAAGTGCCCCTGCGGATGTGGGGACTCCGGGACCCTTGGGGTGTCCGCCGGGGTGGCCTCGGGGGGGGGTGGGGCCGGGTCCGGGGAGCGGGCTTCCCCTGACCGGGGGGTGCACGGGCGGGCGCGACGGCGGGGTGGCACCATTCCCAGGTATCTATGTCTTATGTTGTCAGTATGAATGGGAGGATGTTGGACCGTTTCCTCCTCCGTCTGGGGGCTCCGGCGGCGCCGGGGGCGCCCTTGGAGGTACGGTGGGGCCCTTGCCCGGCTCGGGGGGCCGGCCCCCGTCTGCTGGACGGCCGGTGGGGGGACGCGGGTGTCTTATCAGGGCCGGCTTTGCTGGTCCTGCTTCCTGGCTTCGGCCTCCGCTCCCCCTCTTGCCCCCCCTACACGATTCATACGCACATAGGCGAAAGGCGGGGGGTCCGGGTCGTGGGGGGCACTGTCCCGCGGGGCCTGGCACTCCCCGCCTCACGGTTTTAACAGCAAAATAGACACTGCACATTCAACACTTAATAAATACATTTGACAAGGACACGTAGTTCGGGAGGGGGGGGGGGTCTGTGTCAATCGATACTTGGCCCTCCCTCCTCCCTGTTTTTATGGCATTAATCACATGCACTCAACACAAGGGGCGGGAGGGGGTCCCACATCACCCGCGTTCCCTCACCGGCCTGGGCCTGGGACGGGTGGGTCGGGTTACCCGGGCCTGGCGGGGCCCGCCGTGCAGCCTGGGGTGCCTTCTGGCGGTGCTGGATCCCCCCGGGGAGGGGGAAACGGTGCGTGATTGTATGTCTGTGTCGGTGAGAATGCGGTATGGAAGGGTCCTGCCATGGAGGATTTGAGCCTCCATTGGCAGGACATCAAAAACTTAATAATTTATCAATATTATATTATACAAAGATGGTTATTATTATTAGTATTATTATTAGTATTATTATTAGTATTATTATTATTATGTATAGTATATTATATTATTATTAGTATAGGTATCGGATAGGTGAATGGATGAATGAATGGGATGCCTGGGTCTGGGGCCCTCCGTTGTCGGGCCTGCGCGTGTGTCGCCTTGTTGGGGGGTTCCCTCTCTCCGGGCCCGTCTCCGGTCCCCCCCGCTGCCTCTACGGCGGGGCGCCCCTCTGGTCTTGGAGGGCCACTTTCGTGGGGGACGGGTGCGCCTGCCCGCGTCGGCGGCCGGGGCGGCTCTGTCTCTCCGGGCGGGCTGGCCCCCTGCCGGGTGGGGGTCGCTGGCCTGAAGGGTGAGGGCCTCCTGGCCGCGTGTCCGGCCCGGACCGGGTGGCCGGGGATTGCCTGGGTCGCGGTCCGCCGCCGCGGGATCCCTGGCTGCTTCTTTCCGCCGCCGCCGGGTGGGGGGGGGGGCCTCGCAGGCGGTGGGTTGCCTCCCTCCTACTTCTCCCCTCTGTGGGGTTGCCGGTGGCCTGGGTTCCGGGCTCTTCCTTGTCGGCCTCTGGTCTCACGGGTGGCGGGGTTGCTCCCCCCCCTCCCCCACTATAGATACACTTCAGGTGGAGCTTTGTTTGGTTTATTACACACATACACACACACACACACACACACACACACACACACACACACACACACACACACACATATAGTAATTTAGTCACACGCATACACACACACACACACACACACACACACACACACACATGCATGATCATATACATACACACACACACGCATAGACATACACACTGGCTTGTTCACCTGCATGCTGGCTCTCTAGTTTTTGGGTTTAGGTAGCGGTAGCGATAGCTTAGCTCAGACTGCGATCAGATCTCAAGATTTAGGTCGATTGCTGTTCGTGTTTTGGATGGCTCCGTGCCGGTTTCGTGCTTTGTTTGTGGTTTTTTTGTTGCAGATTTCCAGTGCTTGACGTGTGTCTCCGTGTGTTCCTGCTTCCTGGATTGGCAGTGGATGTCGTCACCACCCCCCAACACCCCCTCCCCCCCCCAAAAAAAAAAAAAAAAAAAAAAAACACTGGGTTTGTATGTGTATGTTTATGTATGTGTACGCATATGTGTGCGTATATATATGTATATATTACATATAGTAATAATGCACATATATACACTTTTGGTTTCTACCGTCATGGTATCAATCAATAATATGTGTGCAGACAAGGTAAAAAAAAAAAAAAAAAAAAAAAAAAAAAAAAAAAAAAAAAAAGAAATACTACCAGAAAAACGCCTACTGATATACTTAGGTTTATTACGGAAGAGTATTAGGGCCATGCAAGAGAAAAAATATTTGAGAGGGGAAGATTTTTTTTTTATTGTGCACTTCGAGAAAAAAGTCAAAATGTTGAGAAAAAAGTCGAAATGTTGAGATTAATGTTGAAATACAATTTCAAGAATGAAGTCGAAATTTCGTGAATAAAGTTGAAATACATTTTGACTTTTTTCTCGAAATTTCGACTTTTTTCTCGAAGTGCATAATGAAAAAAAAAATCTTCCTCCTATAAAATATTATTTTTATTTTTCTCCTGCAAATTTGTAGGGGGGGCCGTGGCCACCCTTGGCCACCCCCTGGTGGCGCCATTGACCTCCAGACAGACCTGGAAAACACGTGTTTTGCGTGCGTTTTTTCATGCGTTTGTGCGTTTTTTCGTGCGATCGTGCTTTTTTCCGTGCGTTTTTGCGTTCGTGCGTTCGTTTTGCGTGCGTTTTGCGTGCGTTTTTTCGTGCGTCCGTGCGTTTTTGCGTGCGTTTTTCGTGCGTGCGTTTTGCGTGCATTTTTTAGTGCGTTTTTGCGTGGGTTCGTGCGTTTTTTCGTGCGTGCGTTCGTTTTGCGTGCGTTATTCGTGCGTTTTTCGTGCATTTGTGCGTTTTGCGTGCGTTTTGTCGTGCTTTTTTGCGTGCGTGCGTGCGTTTTGCATGCGTGCGTGCGTTTTGCGTGCGTTCATGCGTTTTTGCGTGCGTGCGTTTTTGCGTGCATTTTTTCGTGCGTTTTCGACATTTCCACTTTTTTCTCAAAATTTCAACTTTTTTCTCAAAATTTCAACTTTTTTCTCAAAATTTCAACTTTTTTCCTCATGTCCTACTGACGTGGAGGAAATCGCAGCAGAGATCAGAACATCTGAGACAGACCTGGACCTCCAGACAGAGCTGGACCTCCGGACGGACCTGGACCTCCGGACAGACGATGCATAAAACCATGAATAAAGTTATACGGACGCTGGTCCATCTTTGCCTCTGTTTCTCTGTTTTGACGTCGAGCCGGATGTTTCTCTCCGAAACGGCGTCTTCGTATTTACAAATAAAATGATTGAACAATTGATGTATAGTTTATACCTTTATCTTGGCTCTAAGTATAAATACAAAATTATTAATAGGTAACCCTTTCTTTTACAGTACAGTAATAACCAGGTACTACTAGGTAATTACACTGTAATTACCTAGTAGTACCTTGTATTTACAAGGTAATTACACGGTAACTACCGGGTAATTTACCCAGTAAGTACTAGGTAATTATTACGTATTTTCTTGTACCATGTAATTATGTGTATTTTCCATGTAATAACATGGTAAATACCTGGTTGTTTAAACTAAACATTACTAGGTAATTACAAAGACATTAGATGGAACTATGAGGGAAATTACAGGTATTTACTAGGTTAATATTGGTAACTACCAGTTAATTTACCATGTAATTACTCTGAAATTACATTAATTATTTCTAAGTAAGTACCAGGTAATTACTAAGTATTTTTCTGCAAACTACCAGGACATTATAACCTATATTTGAGGTAGTTACCAGCTAATTACACCCCAATGACCATGTAGTTACCTTGTATTTACTCTACATTTCATGGATAACTACCGGGTATTTACCCATTCATTATTGATTTATGTATTATCAATGGATTGGTGCATGAACCCCCGAGGGTGTAAATGACTCTATTGACCTTTATTAACCTGATAGTTACCATGTTTTACCTGGTAATCCAGGTACTTACCTTGTAGTTACTTGCTCAGTAATTCTATTTCCTAAGTATTTACCCAATAAGTACAGACATTTTTACCTGGTTTTATTCAGTAATTAAAGTGAAACTGGACTGTAAAAGAAAGCGTGTGTTGTTTCCATAATATTACCTGGTACTTCCTCATTAAGTACAGAAATAATTACCTGATATTTACCCATTAATTAAAGTGAAACTGGACTGTAAAAGAAAGCGTGTGTTGTTTCCATAATATTGCCTGGTACTTCCTCATTACAGTTTTTCACAATTGTTTAAACACATTTATTGGAACATCAGACACAATGTGCACAACCTGAAACTCATGTTTCAGGTGTCTGAACCAATCCTGCTGAACTCCAAGCACATTTACTGCTCTAAACTCAAATTCCCATTCCATACCACACATTTCTCACAACACTACACACAATTCCCAATACCCTGCACACTCTTCCTGAATTCCCTTTCTTGCTGTTCACACAGAACACACAGTCAATCACATTTCTAAACTCCAAAGGCTGTTGTGCAATATGCAATCAGCCATTGAATGCATATTCATTGATGAAGCGGGTTCAACCTTGTAAAAAGAAGGCGCCGAGGGAGGAATATCATCGGCCAGCGTGCCATCACAGAGGTCCCTGGCCAGCGTGGAGGAACATAACAATGTGTGCTGCCATCAATCACCACGGCGTCCTCCATCACCAGGCCACCCTTGGCCCCTACAACACTGCACTTCTTCTAGCATTCCTGGACCAGCTCTACAACATCATTGTCCAGCCAGACCAGATGGAGGACACAGAGGTGGTCAGGGTCGTTGTTATCTGGGACAATGTCAGTTTCCACCGGGCTGCTCTGGTCCGTGAGTGGGTCGGGGTCCATCCAGAAGTTGATGTCCTATATCTCCCTCCATACTCTCCCTTCCTCAACCCAATTGAGGAGTTTTTCTCTGCCTGGAGATGGAAGGTATACGAGAGAAATCCTCAAACACGGATCCCACTGCTGCAGGCCATGGAGGACGCATGTGGCGATGTCACTGCTGAGGCCTGTCAAGGCTTCATGCAGCATTGTAGGAGATTCTTCCCCCGCTGCTCGGCCAGGGAGAACATCGACGTGGACGAGGTCCTGTGGCCAGCCAGGGATGAAAGGCAGGATGCAGCCTAATACTTTTGTTTTGTTTCTATTTTCTGTCAAGTTTTTATCCACAGCTTGCTGTGATGTCCAGTGGACTGCACATTTAGAGTCCAAATACTGTAAAATATGATTTGTTGTTACAGTAAAGAATTGTGTGTTTTCTATTTGAGTAGCCTATACATAAGAATACTATATGGTGATATATTACATCCAACAGCTGAAGGTGTAACACTGAACATACAAATGCAGGATTGTACTGAGACATTCATTCATTCATATAGTGTTTTCCATTCATACCATAGTGTCTTCCATTCTGCACATCAGTGTTCAGTGGGTGATTAGAAATGTCTACTCAAATGATGTATGTGTTTGGCATTTGAGAAGGAAATACCATTTAGTGAAGAGTTAACACTGTTTTGAGGGTAGAGTGTGCTTTTGCAAGAGAAGTGTAGGATTTAGCATTTTGTGTGTGAGTTTTTTAATTTTTGTTTAGAGTTTTGAGAAAGTGAGGTAGTCTATCAGGAAATGTGTTTAAACAATTGTGAAAATGTCTGATAATTACCTCCCCTTTACCCCGTAATTAGAAAGTTGGACCACACCCCCTCACATATACCCCCTCACACACACCTCCTCACACACACCCCCTCACATATACCTCCTCACACACACCCCCTCACACACCACCACCACCTTGTAACAAATACACCAAAACAGGTGATCTGTCAAAGACTTTTTTTTTCTTCAAAAGGATAAAGAAAAAAATACAAAGTTCTGTATAAAATCATATTGTACAGTGTAAAACGTATTGCATAGTGTAAAACATAAAACTAGGCACAGTGTTGAAAATATAGGCACATTCAGTCAATCAATGCAACAAATAAAAAATACAGTGCATTCAATAACGATATAACAACATATTTAGATCTCAAACTGGCATGTCAAGGACCCCAGTATTATCTGCATTTGGCCATCACCCTTAATCTCAATTTATTTTCCAGAGACCCTCACAGAAGCAAAGATTTGAGACCTGTAAACAACAAAAACACGGGGTGAACCACAATAAAATAACTTTTCATAAGTTATTCACATATACACCACTACTCTTCTTTTATCTAAGGAGCTCGTATGTTATTTTCTTTTCTTTTCTTTTATACACTTAATGTTTATTTGTATGTAATTATTTGAGAATAAAGGTCATATTTTGTTAAAACCTGGTTTGACTTTTTATTATTGAAGTATACAAAATAAACAGGTATACAGTAACAAACAGCACATTGTTGACAGTACATAAAAGTATATCAATTACATCAGGGATAGTTATATATATTAAATAAGAGTAAGTAATTACAAGAGATGGTTTAAGAAAAAATAAAATAAATAACTTAATAATACATAAATCGAGAGTACAAAAAATAAATAAACAAGTAAATCAAACAGGGGTTTCAGGAAAAAACTTTTCATAATGGCTCAATAAGGTATTACTTTTTTGTTATTTAACAAAATCAGAGATTTAAGCAAAGAGTTAAGTTCCCTCTCTTTCCTCTTCCTTTTTATTTATTTGTTTCCTTTTTCTTTGTTTTTTGTGGATTTTTTTGGTTTTGCTTTGTTTTGTTTAGTTTTTTTCCTTTTTATTAATCTATTTTTTAATTTTTACTGTGTAACTTTAATACTTAATTATTACTTAAAATAATTTTCAGTTATTTATTAATCACATCCTAGGAGGTAGATGCATAGTATTTATATACATATATATATATATATATATATATATACCAAAATATTATATATTTTTTGTATTACACTGATGATTTACACCTGTACTTTGGATTATTTGTGTTGTGTAAATTGAAAGGACCAATAAGCTAAACTTAACTAAACTAAAAAGTGTTCCAGTCATTTCCAGGTTGGTTTTTATATATATATATATATATATATATATATATATATATATATATATATATATATATATATATATATATATATATATCTTGAAGTCTAAGTGTTTCAGTCATTTCCAGGTACCAGGGTTCCAGCGTGAGGTTCTTCCTCCTCACCTGATCCAGGTGAACAGATGGAGCTGGTGACTCACCTGTTCACCTGTTCACCTGATCACCTGATCACCTGATCACCTGGTGGCCTGTTCACCTGATCACCTGGTGGCCTGTTAGCCGCCGCCGCGGAGCTCCGGCGCCGCCGCCCAGGAGACCCCAGAACCCGCTCCCCAAACCCGGCCGTGTTTATTTGTTATCGCAGCCTCCGCCGGACTAATTAGCCCTTAGCTCTTAGCTCTGGTCTGGAGCCGGAGTCCCGGCCCCCCCGGGGGCCCCGCTACACCTGCCGGGCCCCCCGGGGGGCCCGCTACCGCCGCCGGCCCTCTCTTCAGGCCTCCGGGCCTCCCAGCCCTCGCCGGAACACGTGTGGCCCCGGTGGCTGCTGGGAATTGGAGGCTGCGGGGCTGCAGGTTGGATGTTTAGTTTTAACACCAGTTAACACCGGCCCATCTGCCCCTGATCTACCCCTCGCCGCTACTAACCCTCCCGTCCTCGTCCCGAGACGCCGCTCGTCGTCGGTTCCTGAAGTTTGTACGTAAACAAGAATGGGCTCTAATTAGAAGGAGAGTGGTGTCTTGGGGGGGCTAACCGGGGGGGGGGGGGGCAGGTGGCCTTTTGTGGCAACATTACAGTTTTTCTCGATCTTTTTGGCCCATTTTTCCATTCACAGTTTACATTTTCAAAACAGCTCACACAAAGCCCTTAACAGAAGCTGAAATAACCAAAACACTTTATGATGTTTGCAGAATGACACCACTTTCTCAAAACTTGTCACACATCCATCAAAACCAAACTTTTCCATCAAAACCTACAATTCTTTCTCAATTGAACATGTGTGTTTTCTCATTTATTTAACAATGTGACGACATCCACTGCCAATCCAGGGAGCAGGAACACACGGAAACACACGTCAAGCACTGGAAATCTGCAACAAAAACCACAAACAAAACACGAAACCGGCACGGAGCCGACCAAAACAACAACAGCAATCGACCTAAATCTTGGGATCTGATCGCAGTCTGAGCTAAGCTATCGCTACCGCTACCTAACCCCAAAAACTAGAGAGCCAGCATGCAGGTGAACAAGCCAGTGTGTATGTCTATGTGTGTGTGTGTGTATGTGTATGATCATGCGTGTGTGTGTGTGTGTGTGTGTGTGTGTGTGTGTGTGTGTGTGTGTGTGTGTGTGTGTGTGTGTGTGTGTGTGTGTGTAATAAACCAAACAAAGCTCCACCTGAAGTGTATCTATAGTGGGGGAGGGGGGGGAGCAACCCCGCCACCCGCGAGACCAGAGGCCGACAAGGAAGAGCCCGGAACCCAGGCCACCGGCAACCCCACAGAGGGGAGAAGCAGGAGGGAGGCAACCCACCGCCTTCGAGCCCCCCCCCCCCCCCCCCCCCCCCCCCAGCGGTGGCCGAGGGGGGGCCCCCACGGCGCGGAAAGAAGCAGCCAGGGATCCCGCGGCGGCGGACCGCGACCCAGGCAATCCCCGGCCACCCGGTCAGGGCCGGACACGCGGCCAGGAGGCCCTCACCCTTCAGGCCAACGACCCCCACCCGGCAGGGGGCCAGCTTGCCCGGAGAGACAGAGCCGCCCCGGCCGCCGACGCGGGCAGGCGCACCCATCCCCCACGAAAGTGGCCCCCCAAGACCAGAGGGGCGCCCCGCCGCAGAGGCAGGGGGGGCCTCTAATCCCACCTATCCCAGGCCGGCGAGGGAACGCCACTTTCAATTGCTTTAAGAACTCTTCCTGTATTTCGCGGAGTGTTAAAGTGGAACTCAAACTGTCACTTTATGCAGACGACCTCCTTTTATATGTATCTGACCCTTTAACCGGCATTGCACCAATATTATCTCTGCTGAAGAATTATGGATCCTTCTCCGGCTGTAAGGTCAATCTTCACAAGTGTGAATGCTTAAACACTTCTGCTTTACTACTCAAACAATCTGATGTTCCCTTTAAACTCAGCCCGTCGGGCTTTAGATACTTAGAGATTAACGTGACCTAATCTGCCCTCTCTTTTCACCGCTCATTTTTCCTCACTGGTAACTCGAGTGAAGGCGGAATTAAAAAATTCTTCCCTACCATAGGAAGAATTAACACAGTAAAAATGACTGTACTGCCTAAATTTCTTTTTTTGTTCCAATTCACTCCTTTATTTCTACTAAAAACCTTTTTTAAATCGCTTGACCAAATTGTTTCCAACTTTTTATGGGCCGGTAACACACCCAGAGTGAGGTATTCGCTTGTACAAAAATTTTAATTTAATGGGGGTCTAGCACTACCAAAGTTTAGGGCCCAAGCACTGACAGTGCTAGGGCCCTATTGTATCTGTAGGTGTTTTTTATTTTTTATTTTTCCCCTTTGAGGGCCTTTTTCCCCCTAAACGTGCCCCAAATGTCACCAAATTTTGCACCAAGCCAGAAAACTTTGTGCCTCAAGCCCCACAATACGGTTTGACGTACATACACGAAAATCACTACACACCTCTATCATGTCACAACTAAAAGAAAAGTTTCTTGGCGCCATGGCCCAAACCCAACAGGAAGTCGGACATTTTGAACATTTTGAATTAATCATTTTGGCGCAATTTATGCCATTCCTTCGGCAATTAATACGGCCCAAACCGTAACGTGCACCCAGGTGTGTTATACATCAATGTTTTACCTGGTAATGGGCAGGTACTTACCTTGTAGTTACTTGCCCAGTAATTCTATTTCCTAAGTATTTACCCAATAAGTACAGACATTTTACCTGGCTTTTACTCAGTAATTAAAGTGAAACTGGACTGTAAAAGAAAGCGTGTGTTGTTTCCATAGGTAATTACAGTGTAATTACCATGGTATTACCTGGTTATTACTGTACTGTAAAATGAAGGGTTACCGATTAATACATATAAAACATATAAAACATATAAAACAAAACGTATAATACACATAGGCATGTACCTATGGACATGTGTGTGTATTAGGGGTGCCTAACTCATCAAACTCATTTTGCTAGGCGGGCTGGATTTGACCAATTTTTTTCTCGCGGGCCGCGAACAGTGCAAAATTTTTTTTTCCAATCCTTTTTTTTACTATTGTTATCTAATCCAATATCAGTTTAGTTAATTTTAAAGGAAATATGCACTTTGTTTACACTCTAATTATGTAAAATATATTTCTTCAGGATCTTTTCTTGAAATTTCTCATTTTTTTCAAATTATGTATAAGATACTTTTAAAATCATTTTACAAAGATAAACAGAAACAAGTATGTTTTTTTTATATTATGCTTTTTTATAGGAAATTTCATTAAAAGCAAAATCTTTCTCATTACATCCGAGAGTGTTTCTTTGTGATTTAAAGATTTTTCCAGTACAATTAAGTGTATTTATTTTTAAAAATTGGCGCGGATATTTACGCCAGTGTGGAGAAAAAGTCAGCACTTCTTTTAACTGTTTTACTTTGTCACTATCCTCGTATTCAAAACTGAAATTCTCCCAATAAATATCTTCTATCATCTTTATTAGCAGTGATATCTTTCCTGCGAAAATATATAATAGTAGTCAGTTAATAAAAATAAAGGACTGTCTACAAAGAAATAAAATCAGCAAATGCATTCTAGAAAACTAAAAAGATGTGGAAAACTGCTCTATTTGGGCCTGATTTACTAAAGGTTTGCGTGTGTAAAAACGTGTGCAAACTTGACATCACCCGCAAACCCAAGTGCCAGCTGATCTACTCAATTCAATTCAATTCAATTTTATTTATATAGCGTCTAATACAACAGAGTTGTCTCTAGACGCTTTACAGAGACCCATACCCAGAACATGACCCCCGAGCAGTTATTACATAAACAATGGCAGGTAAAAACTCCCCTAGTGGGAGAAAAACCTTAAGCCAAACAGTGGCAAGGAAAAACTCCCCTTTAGGAGGGAAGAAACCTTGAGCAGGACCAGGCTCATCAGGGGGGACCCTCCTGCCGAGGGCCAGACTGGTGGGTCAGGGACGGCAACAGCACAGCAGGCAGGTGGAAGCAGCAACGGGATGACCGGGGGTGGGGACCGCAGGCCAGCACACAGCTCCCGAAGCTCCGGCCCAATCAGCAAGTCCCAGGTTGGGGTGCAGGGTCAGGAAAAGACTTGTGCTCCGTAATGCAAGCTACAAGCCACCCATGGCCACCTGCAGGACAAAAGAGAGAAAAGGGAGGAGAAGGGGGGGGCAGCAACGGGATGACCAGGGGTGGGGACCGCAGGCCAGCACGCAGCTCCCGAAGCTCCGGCCCAATCAGCAAGTCCCAGGTTGGGGTGCAGGGTCGGGGAAAGACTTGTGCTCCGTAATGCAAGCTACAAGCCACCCACGACCACCTGCAGGTTCCGGTGTCCGGCAAAGGATGCTGCAACATGGACAAAAGAGAGAAAAGGGAGGAGAAGGGGGGGCCAGCACAAGAAACCACAGGAGCGACTCTGACACACTAAAGTTTACACTACCTAGAGATTTACCAACACCAGCTAGAGGTTTACTAAACACTAACTATAGGCTTTACTAAACAGAAATGTTTTAAGTTTAGTTTTAAAGGTGGAGGTGGTGTCAGCCCCCTTAACCCAGATTGGAAGTTGGTTCCATAGTAGTGGCGCCTGATAGCAGAACGCCCGCCCTCCAAATCTACATTTAGATACTCTAGGAACTACAAGTAAACCTGCACTCTGAGAACGGAGAGCTCTGACAGGAACATAAGGCACTATCAGGTCTTGCAAATAATGCGGAGCTAAGCCGTTTTGGGCTTTATACGCAAGTAATAAAATTTTAAATTGGATTCTGAATTTTACGGGTAACCAATGGAGCGACGCTAATACTGGAGAGACGTGGTCTCTCCTGCTAATTCCTGTCAGTACTCGTGCTGCTGCATTTTGGATCAGCTGGAGCCTATTCAGCAAATTACTTGGACATCCTGCTAACAACACATTACAGTAATCTAGTCTAGAAGATACAAACGCATGAACTAGTTTTTCTGCATCACTCTGTGAGAGGATTTTCCTAATCTTTGCAATATTACGGAGATGGAAAAAGGCTATTTTACAAACCTGATTGACATATGGTTTAAACGACAAATCCTGATCGAAAATAACACCAAGATTTCTCACAGTTGCACTGGAAGCCATCGCAACACCATCTAATCCCTTCCTAAGATGCTCTGGACCAAGAATGATAACCTCTGTTTTATCTGAATTTAGAAGCAGGAAATTTCTGGACATCCAGTCCTTGATGTCCCTAAGACATGCCTGAAGTTTAACTAACGGTTCTGTTTCATCCGGCTTCATAGACAAATAGAGCTGCGTATCATCAGCATAACAATGAAAGTGTATGCCGTGATTCTGGATTATACTTCCCAACGGCTGCATGTATAAACTGAACAAGATTGGCCCTAGCACTGAACCCTGCGGAACACCATAACAGACCCTTGACTGTTCTGAAGAAACCTCATGTACATGAACAAACTGGAACCTGTCAGATAGGTATGATTTAAACCAACATAGAGCTGTCCCTTTAATCCCAACAACATGCTCTAACCTGTGCAGTAAAATGCCATGATCTATAGTGTCAAAAGCAGCACTGAGGTCCAGTAGAACCAGTATGGACACTAATCCCTTATCTGAGGCCATAAGGAGGTCATTCGTGACTCGAACAAGTGCTGTCTCTGTGCTATGATGCATTCTGAACCCTGACTGAAAGACTTCAAACAGATCATTTCTATACAAATAGTCACATAACTGGCTTGAAACTGCCTTTTCCAGAATTTTAGACACAAATGGAAGGTTGGAAATTGGTCTATAATTAGCTAAGGTGTCTGGGTCAAGAGAAGGTTTTTTAAGTAAAGGTTTAATTACTGCGACTTTGAAAACCTGTGGTACATATCCTAAACTTAGGGATAAGTTAATTTGGTCCAGTATTGTCGTACCAATAAGAGAAAAAATATGTTTGAATAGACGAGTCGGGATGGGGTCTAACATACATGTGGTTGACTTAGCTCTATTAACGAGTGAAGTCAGCTCAGGGAGGTCTATAGGATCAAAACAGTCTAGAGACAAGTCAGAGCCTAGGGAAGTCGCTAAAGCTGAAGAAACACCTACAACCGGCTGGTTGATTTCTTCTCTAATTCTCGCGATTTTACTGTTGAAGAAGCCCATAAAGTCCTCACTACTGAGAGCTGCAGGAATGCACGGCTCAACAGAGTTGTGACTCTTTGTCAGCCTGGCTACAGTGCTGAACAGAAAACGTGGGTTACTTTTGTTATCCTCTATCAACGTTGAATAATAAGCTGTTCTGGCTTTGCGAATGGCTTTTTTATATACTATTAAAATATCTTTCCATTCACGATAAGAGTCTACAGACCTACAAGAGTACCACTTCCTTTCCATTTTACGCACGTTTTGTTTCAACATGCGGATATCTGAATTATACCAGGGAGTTAAGCTCCTGTGGCTAGAAACCCTCCTTTTCAAAGGAGCAACTTCATCTAAAGCTGAATGCAACAAATCAGCAGTGTTACTAGCAAGGAAATCAACATCTGCAGAGGTAGAACCCAGGTCACTGGCCTCGACTACATCACTATTTCGCACTGTCGTAAGATAAGCAATGGCCTCCCTAAATTTAACAATAACTTCATCAGACAAACATCTGCTAAAATAATACCTCCTATTTTGCACTTCAACATCAACAAAATTAAATTCAAACGTTATTAAGTAATGGTCGGATAAAAGGGAGTTTACAGGTGACACCAACAGACCATCAGTTTCAACACCGTAGGTGAGAACGAGATCGAGAGTATGATTAAAACAGTGCGTCGGTTTATCCACTTTTTGTGAGATACCCATTGATTCTAGAAGAGAATCGAAGGCTAATTTAAGATTATCGCTTTCAACATCCATATGAATGTTAAAATCACCCACTATGATGAATTTATCTGTGCTGATCAATAATCCAGAAAGGAAATCTGAAAATTCAGACAAAAACTCCAGATACGCACCAGCAGGGGGCCGGTACACTACCACTAACACAACTGGCTTCTCTGATTTCCGGCTCGGAAATTTCAGACCAAGCATGAGGCTTTCAAATGTATTATAGTTGCACTTGGGTTCAATTTTTGTTTGGAGACCGGAGTTATAAATTGCTGCGACTCCTCCGCCTCGGCCCGTGCTTCTAGGAATGTGATGATTAAAGTAGCCGGGCGGAGTTGATTCATTCAAACTAACATACTCTTCCTCCTGTAACCATGTTTCTGTTAAGCAGAAAATATCACTCCTGCTCTCTGTAATTATATCATTTACTAACAGAGACTTAGAGCTTAATGATCGTATATTTAGTAGTCCGCATCTAATTTTTCGGTCTGTAATTGGTACCAAATGTGCATTGGTTTTAATTTTTACAAGGTTATCTTGGTTAACGCCTCTATAACGCTGCACCTGGTGAACTTTTGGAGGGCGGGGAACTGCAACCACTTCTATTTTGCTAGGCACCTGGCCAGAGTCGCCAATATCATGTAATCCTACAGTTTTAGAGTTGCTAATTACATAATGCAATCCTACAGTTTTGTTGGCAGGCGTTGGTCCTTGAGAAGCAACAGATGTGTCGCTGAGCCCTTTAAGACTACCCTTCCTCCGAACCGTCACCCAGCTGCCCTGCCTGGCCAGCTGCCGGGGAGCTGCAGGGGAGCGGTTACGCTCAGCTGCTACGGGCCGGTCCGCAGAGGATTCTATCGGACTATGGTCTAGTTGGCCAAACCGGACCTCTAACTGACTAAGCCTCGCCTCCAGCCCTGTTAAACTACAGCTCTGCATCCTGGCCTGGACCCTGCATTGTCAGGGGGAGTGTCTAATAACATTGGCCAGATTTCTAGACATAAGAGCTGCACCATCCCGGGTGGGATGAATGCCGTCCCTTCTAATCAGACCGGGCTTTCCCCAGAATGTCTCCCAGTTGTCAATAAAGTCCACGTCGTTTTCTGAACACCACTGAGACAACCAGCGGCGGAGCGAGAGCATGCGACTAAACATGTCATCGCTGGCCAGATTGGGGAGGGGGCCAGAAAAACCTACAGAGTCCGACATGGTCTTGGCGAAGTTACACACCGAGACAATATTCATTCTGGTTACTTCCGACTGGCGAAGACGGGAGTCATTAGCTCCGACATTGATGATAACTTTACCATATTTACGATTACCCTTTGCCAGTAGCTTCAAATTTGCTTCTATGTCGCCCGCTCTGGCCCCCGGGATGCACCTAACTAAGGTCTCTGGAGTCGGCTTCACATGTCTGACTATGGAGTCTCCAATCACCAGGGTCGGTTTCTCAACAGATGTGTCGCTAAGTGGGGAAAATCTGTTAGACACGTGAAGCGGGTGGTGGTGTTCCGTGAGCCCTTTAAGACTAGTCTTCCTCCGAACCGTCACCCAGCTGCCCTGCCTGGTCGGCTGCTCGGGAGCTGCAGGGGAGCGGCTACGCTCAGCTGCTACGGGCCGGTCCGCCGCTAGCTTAGCCTGGTTAGCTGAGGAGGCTCTCGGACTATGGTTTAGTTGGCCGAACCGGACCTCTAACTGACTGAGCCTCGCCTCCAGCCCTGCAAATAAACTACACTTTAAGCACTTACCGTCTTCACTAAAGGAGGCAGAGGAATAACTAAACATTTCACACACTGAGCAGGAAAGAGGTGAAGCGGTGGGAGCCGGAGCGGCCATGCTAAGATGCTAACGGAGGCTAACGGACAGAAAATGTATCGGTGATTGGTGACAGTGAAAGTTACGGAAGAGAAAATGAGCGAGTGTTGAAATAAAGACAGTAATGTACCAGATATAGTGCTATTTTACCAGAAAACAGTCTAAGTTTTAGATAAAAAGTCGGGAGAGATCTGAGCCTGCAAACGCCGTGAGACGGCAGCAACACAGACCGCAAACACCAGGAAGTGACGCGATGCGTGACGCAATACGTTACCCAATCAGCAAGCCCTACTAACAGCTGATCTACTAACAGCTGATCTACTAACAGCGTGCAAAGACGACTGCGCCTCTCAAATGAGCAAAATAGCACATGCTGTTCATTTAGTACTTTTGCCCTGATGAATAATCAATATGGGGCGTACCCGCCAGAAAGCGCTAAATACTGGGACGGGAAAATGCAAATAGGTTTATTTACCACGCGCAATGAGATTTACCAAGCCTGAAAGTTATTGCGTGTATTGTGATTGCGTCTGTATTTAATACGTTTGAAAGGAAGGTGCTAATCTGCTGCTGCTGTTATTGTGGCAAGGAGGCGACATCCAAAATCAAAGAATACGCAGAGAGAGAGTCTTTATTCTGCTGCATGCTATTTTAAAAATGGTTGCACAAGTTTTATTAAAGGCCACTTTTTCTTTAGTTCTTCGCCACCTTCTTTTAACCTCATCTGCCGTTCTTTTTGTCTTATAACTGCATTTATTCTATCGCAGATTTTCTCCCATATTGCGTTTCTTTTGGTAATGTTTAAATGTCTTTGCTGTAGTTCATGAATGTGTTTATTTGCCTCTTCCACTAATATCTCTAACTCCAACTCGTCAAATTTCATTTTGCGCTTGCGACTATCCTGCTTTCCATCCAGACTCTCCATGGCCCAAACCGTAAGACACGCAACTCCTCATTTAAATACTGCTGTTTGCACCTGTTATCAATTGCGCGAGCATTCTTAGTTGATCACCAGCAAAACACACAACAACTGCATGTGCAAACTTTTTCAGTGCACACGCAATTTAGTACTCTTTATTTAGGATCTTAGTAAATCAGGCCCATTGTGGGATAACGATGGATTTGTAGAAGAAATGTACTATCACATATGCTGCGATTCATGGCAATTATTTATGCCTTCCTTTTTAGTAAATTAACATTTAGTTTTTTTGCGTTGGAAACTTCTCTCGGGCCGCACATTTGACACCCCTGATGTAAACGAACGGCCAAAACGCTTGAAAACACCAGCGTTTTTTGATACGGAAACAAACGGGGCCTCGGACCCTGGAAATCAAATAAATAAAGAATGGAAGTCAAACAAACAGACGAGTCCCGGTGGGAACGAGCGACGGAGAACAGGTGTGTTCCTGGACCCCCCCCCCGGAGTATTTATCAGGTACAGACCCCCCCAGCACCAGAGGGAGGGAGGACGGAGGAGGAAGAGCTCATTAGAGGGAGTTCTCTGCTGCTACCTAACCCCCCCCCCCGGGAGGAGGATAATCATCGCAGAGGGACCGACGTTCATGGAGGAGAAAGAC
>NC_084602.1:42401028-42406028 GCF_033807715.1 Cololabis saira
TCCTGGTACTACGATGGTCCTGGTACTACGATGGTCCTGGTACCCTACGATGGTCCTGGTACCCTACGATGGTCCTGGTACTACGGTGGTCCTGGTACTACGATGGTCCTGGTACTACGATGGTCCTGGTACTACGGTGGTCCTGGTACTACGATGGTCCTGGTACCCTACGATGGTCCTGGTACTACGATGGTCCTGGTACTACGATGGTCCTGGTACCCTACGGTGGTCCTGGTACTACGATGGTCCTGATACTACGGTGGTCCTGGTACTACGATAGTCCTGGTACTACGGTGGTCCTGGTACCCTACGGTGGTCCTGGTACCCTACGGTGGTCCTGGTACCCTACGGTGGTCCTGATACTACGATAGTCCTGATACTACGGTGGTCCTGGTACTACGGTGGTCCTGGTACTACGATGGTCCTGGTACTACGGTGGTCCTGGTACCCTACGATGGTCCTGGTACTACGTTGGTCCTGGTACCCTACGATGGTCCTGGTACTACGTTGGTCCTGGTACTACGGTGGTCCTGGTACCCTACGATGGTCCTGGTACTACGATGGTCCTGGTACTACGGTGGTCCTGGTACTACGATGGTCCTGGTACTACGGTGGTCCTGGTACCCTACGATGGTCCTGGTACTACGATGGTCCTGGTACTACGATGGTCCTGGTACTACGGTGGTCCTGGTACCCTACGATGGTCCTGGTACTACGGTGGTCCTGGTACTACGATGGTCCTGGTACTACGGTGGTCCTGGTACCCTACGATGGTCCTGGTACTACGATGGTCCTGGTACTACGGTGGTCCTGGTACCCTACGGTGGTCCTGGTACCCTACGGTGGTCCTGGTACTACGATGGCCCTGGTACTACGATGGTCCTGGTACTACGGTGGTCCTGGTACTACGATGGTCCTGGTACTACGATGGTCCTGGTACTACGGTGGTCCTGTTACTACGATGGTCCTGGTACCCTACGGTGGTCCTGGTACTACGATGGTCCTGGTACTACGATGGTCCTGGTACTACGATGGTCCTGGTACCCTACGATGGTCCTGGTACCCTACGGTGGTCCTGGTACCCTACGATGGTCCTGGTACTACGATGGTCCTGGTACTACGATGGTCCTGGTACTACGGTGGTCCTGGTACTACGATGGTCCTGGTACTACGGTGGTCCTGGTACTACGATGGTCCTGGTACTACGATGGTCCTGGTACTACGATGGTCCTGGTACCCTACGGTGGTCCTGGTACCCTACGATGGTCCTGGTACCCTACGATGGTCCTGGTACTATGATGGTCCTGGTACTACGGTGGTCCTGGTACTATGATGGTCCTGGTACTACGATGGTCCTGGTACTATGATGGTCCTGGTACTATGATGGTCCTGGTACTACGGTGGTCCTGGTACTACGATGGTCCTGGTACTACGATGGTCCTGGTACTATGATGGTCCTGGTACTACGGTGGTCCTGGTACTACGGTGGTCCTGGTACTACAATGGTCCTGGTACCCTACGGTGGTCCTGGTACTACGATGGTCCTGGTACTACGATGGTCCTGGTACCCTACGATGGTCCTGGTACCCTACGATGGTCCTGGTACTACGGTGGTCCTGGTACTACGGTGGTCCTGGTACTACAATGGTCCTGGTACCCTACGGTGGTCCTGGTACTACGGTGGTCCTGGTACTACGATGGTCCTGGTACTACGGTGGTCCTGGTACTACGATGGTCCTGGTACTACGATGGTCCTGGTACTACGATGGTCCTGGTACCCTACGATGGTCCTGGTACCCTACGGTGGTCCTGGTACTACGATGGTCCTGGTACTACGGTGGTCCTGGTACTACGATGGTCCTGGTACCCTACGGTGGTCCTGGTACTACGATGGTCCTGGTTCTACGGTGGTCCTGGTACTACGATGGTCCTGGTACTACGATGGTCCTGGTACTACGATGGTCCTGGTACTACGGTGGTCCTGGTACTACGATGGTCCTGGTACCCTACGGTGGTCCTGGTACTACGGTGGTCCTGGTACTACGATGGTCCTGGTACTACGGTGGTCCTGGTACTACGGTGGTCCTGGTACCCTACGATGGTCCTGGTACTACGGTGGTCCTGGTACTACGATGGTCCTGGTACTACGGTGGTCCTGGTACTACGGTGTTCCTGGTACTACGATGGTCCTGGTACTACGGTGGTCCTGGTACTACGATGGTCCTGGTACTACGGTGGTCCTGGTACTACGATGGTCCTGGTACTACGGTGGTCCTGGTACTACGATGGTCCTGGTACTACGATGGTCCTGGTACTACGATGGTCCTGGTACCCTACGGTGGTCCTGGTACTACGATGGTCCTGGTACCCTACGATGGTCCTGGTACTACGATGGTCCTGGTACTACGATGGTCCTGGTACTACGATGGTCCTGGTACCCTACGATGGTCCTGGTACTACGATGGTCCTGGTACTACGATGGTCCTGGTACTACGATGGTCCTGGTACCCTACGATGGTCCTGGTACTACGATGGTCCTGGTACTACAATGGTCCTGGTACTACGGTGGTCCTGGTACTACAATGGTCCTGGTACTACGGTGGTCCTGGTACTACGATGGTCCTGGTACTACGATGGTCCTGGTACTACGGTGGTCCTGGTACTACGATGGTCCTGGTACTATGATGGTCCTGGTACTACGATGGTCCTGGTACTACGATGGTCCTGGTACTACGATGGTCCTGGTACTACGATGGTCCTGGTACTACGATGGTCCTGGTACTACGATGGTTCTGGTACCCTACGAGGTCCTGGTACTACGATGGTCCTGGTACCCTACGGTGGTCCTGGTACTACGATGGTCCTGGTACTACGATGGTTCTGGTCCCCGTCCCTAGAGGAGGTTCTGGTTCCTAGAGGATGCACAAAAAATCGCACGAAAAAACGCACGAAAAAACACAAAAACGCACGAATAAAACGGACGAAAAAACGCACGAAAAAACGCACGAGCGCACGAAAAAATGCACGAACGCACGAAAAAACGCACGAAAAAATGCACGAGTGCACGAAAAAACGCACAGATGCACGAAAGAATGCACGAAAAAACACAAAAACGCACAAAAAAACACACGAACGCACAAAATAACGCACAAGCGCACGAAAAAACACAAAAACGCAAGAAAAAACGCACGCAAAAACACACGAAAAAACGCACGAAAAAAGTGCACGAAAATACGAAAAAAACGGACGGACGCACAAAAAAATGCACGAAAAAACAAAAACGCACAAAAAAACACTCGAAAAAACACAAAAACGCACAAAAAAAGCACGAACGCACGAAAAACGATGGTCCTGGTACTACGGTGGTCCTGGTACCCTACGATGGTCCTGGTACTACGATGGTCCTGGTACCCTACGATGGTCCTGGTACTACGGTGGTCCTGGTACCCTACGGTGGTCCTGGTACTACGGTGGTCCTGGTACCCTACCATACTTATTTCTGTCTGACTTCCTGTCATTGCTGATTCTGCACCAGGAGTAAAGTTTTTAATTAGCTCGGCTCACGTTAGCGACGTCGCTCGGCTGGAAACGAGCGGCGGGAAAAAGCAGCACATTGTTTTTTACAACCAATTAAAAGTTGAAGAACTCCATTAAATAAATTCCTCTGTCTGTATCCAAGCAAGGAGCTGAAATATAAGTTATTAATTGATATCCTGTCGCCGCGGCGACAGATGTGTGCGGGAACGGAGCTGTAAACACGTCCTGGTTCTGATCCAGCGGTTCTGCAGCCTCTGGACCGGAAATGAGGAATTAAACCCAGAACCTGCTGCAGTTCTGAGATCGATCCTGGTCCAGGTCCTGATAAAGAAGACAGGAACCGTCTTTTAAAGGTCCATTCACAAAAGGCCCTAATGTATCTGTAGGAATTGTTGTTCTCGTTTTTATTTTTCTCGTTTTTCTTCTGACAATTAATGGGCATGGCCTAACGGCTCAACAGCGCCCCCTAGAAAACTTTGTGCCTCAAGCGCCACAATACGGTTTGACGTACATGCACGAAAATCGGTACACACCTGTATCATGTCACAACTTAAAGAAAAGTCTCTTGGAGCCATGGCCCAAACCCAACAGGAAGTCACCCATTTTTAATTTATTGTGTAATTTTGGCGCAATTTATGCCATTCCTTCGGCAGTTAATACGGCCCGAATCGTAACGTGCACCCAGGTGTGTTATACATAAAAATGTGCATTACTTTTCTCAGTCAAAAGTGTTACCGTGGCAATGCTAGACCCCAAAAAGCACACACCCCCTTCATCTGATTGGTCCATATTTGATAGTTCCTTCTTTCTGCCATAACTTTTGAATGGTTTGACATAAAGAGTCATGGTGGTTCATCGGACTTGGTTTTGAGTACTTGATCTTTATCAGGGAAAATTGCACGCGTGAGGGCCCGTTCATCGCTGCTTGCAGCTTTAATTATTATTATTATTTATTATTATCTTTTATAATTCTGGTTTTTGAGTGCTGGGCGTCTGCCGAGGGTTTAATGTTGCCGGCCGGTCAAGTGGGCGGGTGGGAGGATTAGTGGGGGTGACATTTTGTCTGCTTAATCCTGGAGCCCTTCAGGGGGCTAATGAGCCCCATCATTTTACTGATCAATAAATCATGATTATTGATTCCTCACACCCCCCCCCCCCCCGATGGGAGGGAGGAAGGATTAAGAGGGAGGGAGAGTTGGGGCAATGGAGGGAAGTGGGGGAGGTGAAGCTGAACCGGGAGACGTGTTGACCATCCTGGAGTCGCCGTGTTCCAGTCCACGGCATCAGGGAACCGAAGAGGCCAAAGGAAACTGCAGATACGGGACTGGAACCAGTTCTGACCCGTCTGGGAAGGTTCAGGTCTGGTTCCTGTTCAGGTTCCTTCCTTCGTCCTTCATCCCCACAGCCGTCAGGCTGTATAATAAGCAACTGTAGCCACCCTTGTGCAATAAACCTGTCTCTTT
>NC_084602.1:42411028-42473528 GCF_033807715.1 Cololabis saira
CCAACCCTGGTGAAATCCCTGAGTACCAGCAGGGGCCCAGAGTACCAGCAGGGGCCCAGAGTACCAGCCAACTGGAAAGATGTATGGAGAATCAGGATGACTGGAGACAACGATGGACGGCTCGTCTGAGGACAACCTAGAGAGTGGGGGAGGGGACCAGAGGCCGACAAGGAAGAACCTGGAACCCAGGCCACCAGCAACCCCACAGAGGGGAAAGGTAGGAGGGAAGTGCCCCCCCCCCAGAGGGCAGAGATCCCGGGGGCGGCGGACCGCGACCCAGGCAATCCCCGGTCACCCGGTCCGGGCCGGACACGCGGCCAGGAGGCCCTCACCCTCCAGGCCAACGACCCCCACCCGGCAGGGGGCCAGCCTGCCCGGAGAGACAGAGCCGCCCCGGCCGCCGACGCGGGCAGGAGCACCCGCCCGCACGAAAGTGGCCCTCCAAGACCAGAGGGTATAATATATAATAATAATAATAATAATAATAATAATAATAATAATGACAATAATAATAATATTAATCAAATCCTCCATGGCAGGACCCTTCCATACTGCATTCTCACCGACACAGACACACAATCACGCACCGTTTCCCCCTCCCCGGGGGGTCCAGCACCGCCAGAAGGCGCCCCAGGCTGCACGGCGAGCCCCGCCAGGCCCGGATACCCCGACCCACCTATCCCAGGCCGGTGAGGGAACGCGGGTGATGTGGGACCCCCTCCCGCCCCTGGTGTTGAGTGCATGTGATTAATGCCATAAAAACAGGGAGGGGGAGGGCCAAGTATTGATTTGACACCGACCCCCCCCCCCCCCCCCCCCCCCCGAACTAAATGTCCTTGTCAAATGTATTTATTAAGTGTTGAATGTGCAGTGTCTATTTTGCTGTTAAAACCGTGAGGCGGGGAGTGCCGGGCCACGCGGGACAGTGCCCCCCACGACCCGGACCCCCCGCCCCTTCGCCTATGTGCGTATGAATCGTGTAGGGGGGAAGGAGGGGGAGCAGAGGCCGAAGCCAGGAGGCAGGACCAGCAGAGCCGGCCCTGGAAAAACACCCAAGCTCCCCCACCGGCCATCCAGTTGACGGGGGCCGGCCCTCCGAGCCGGGCCAGGGCCCCACCGATATTTATTAATTAATGAGTTATTCCCAATGTTTCAGGAACCGGAATATTGACCTTAACCCCAAATTTGACTGATGGAAACATAGTCAGCCTTCAGAGACCCATGTAGGAGTCGATGTCCAGGACCTGAAGTATCAACGAGTCATTCCCAGAGGAGCTGGACGCTTGTAGCCTCCACTCTGACTCTTGTAGCCTCCTCTCTGACTCTTGTAGCCTCCACTCTGACTCTTGTAGCCTCCACTCTGACTCTTGTAGCCTCCTCTCTGACTCTTGTAGCCTCCTCTCTGACTCTTGTAGCCTCCTCTCTGACTCTTGTAGCCTCCTCTCTGACTCTTGTAGCCTCGTCTCTGACTCTTGTAGCCTCCTCTCTGACTCTTGTAGCCTCGTCTCTGACTCTTGTAGCCTCCTC
This sequence comes from Cololabis saira, assembly GCF_033807715.1. Taxonomy (NCBI): domain Eukaryota; kingdom Metazoa; phylum Chordata; class Actinopteri; order Beloniformes; family Belonidae; genus Cololabis; species Cololabis saira. Next base: position 42,412,556 of record NC_084602.1, read on the forward strand.
TCTGACTCTTGTAGCCTCCTCTCTGACTCTTGTAGCCTCCACTCTGACTCTTGTAGCCTCCTCTCTGACTCTTGTAGCCTCCTCTCTGACTCTTGTAGCCTCCTCTCTGACTCTTGTAGCCTCCTCTCTGACTCTTGTAGCCTCCTCTCTGACTCTTGTAGCCGTTTCTTTTCCTCACGACCGTTAGAGCAGATATTTCTGGCATCGCCACCAAATCTCTGAGCCAACTCTAAGTATTTTGTCTGCAAATATCACAGAACAAACGCTGCTTGGCGCGTCGTCGTCTGTGTTTACGACGGCTCAGAGACACGGCTGCGTGGCTCTAATTAAAAATGTGAGAGGGTTAGCAGCCGTTAGCGGCCGTTAGCGGCCGGCGCTCGGCGCTGTCAGCCAGCTGTTAAAGTCTCTGAATCACTGCCAGACCCGCCGCTAGGCATTGTGGGGGATCGGTGGGGCCAGAAACGCTGCTAGGTACAAGCTACAGGCTGATCCAGAAACATGGCAGTGTTTTTACTTCATGGATTCTGGATTCTCCACCTCCACACTTCCTCAGATTCCTCCTCGGTTCTGTAACTCGTCGTACTCGGATGTTTCAGATCTTTTCCTCCAAGCTTTGATCCGACACAGAGATGCCACTCAGCTTTGATTGACAGGTGGCTCCGCCGAGGCTTCGCCGCGTCGCCGTGGTCGGTCTGTGATGTCAATGTCACCCGGCCCTCGGAGCTGTTTTCCTGTCGTTTAGGCTTTTCCTGCTATTTCCAGCCGGGGCCCGGGAGGCCCGAGAGGCCCCGGGGCCTCTGGTGGCGGGTCCAGATGGAGCAGAAACCTCTGGAGGAGGAGGAGGAGTTTAGGGAGGGAGGGAGGAGAGGAGGGAGGAGAGGAGGGAGGGAGGGAGGGAGGGATGACGGAGGAGGAGAAGTGCCGCCTGGTCACTCTCTCTCCCTCGTTTCCTCCGTGTTAAGGTTCTTAAACTATCGCTGCATCTGTAATTCATCCCTAAACCTTTAACACGATTCCAGCCCCCCCCGGCCCCCCCGGCCCCCCCAGGACTAATCCATAAATATTTAAAACCGTGTTAAAATCCTCCGCAGGTCGTCTTATCTGCAGCCGACGATAATCATCTTAACCAGGGCCGTTATGGTTTTAATTGCCTGTGATTGGCTGGAGTTACTGCCCCCCCGGTACAGGTGAACAGGGATTAGCCCCCCCACCCCAACCCCCCCCGGTACAGGGCAGGTTACCAGGGGTCTGGGATTAGAACCCCCCACCCGGGAGGATGACTCCATGTCAGAGTTATTATCCGTGAAACGTCTTTACAGTTTAATCTGCAGATCCGTGTTCTCCAGCGGCTGAAAGTTCCTCCAAACCCGTTTATTTCTGAGCAGGAACTTCTGGAACCAGTTCTGATTCAAAACATGATTCATTTTTATTACATTTGGTTTTTATTTTACTTTGAAAATCATTTAAAAGTGTCTCAAAACTCATCTGGGTAATACAGAGTGAAACTAGATGTTATTATTGACCTTTCACTGATCTAAAAGGGGGGTTCAAACTTTTGCACTTTGTAATACCCCCTTCCCAACGCACGCACGCACGCACGCACGCACGCACGCACGCACGCACGCACGCACGCACGCACGCACGCACGCACGCACGCACGTACGCACGCACGCACACTCGCACACGCGCGCACGCACGCACGCACGCACACAGCTGCACCACCTCCTCTTCTTCTTCTTCTTCTGATTACGGAGCGTCGGCAGGAGGCGCCGCCCGCTAGCAGCCGTTTAGCTAGTTCCAGCACGGGGGGGTTCGAGGGGGGGGGGTTTCCCACAGCGTGCCAGCGCCGCCGCGGCCCCGGCCACTTCCATCTCCCTTTATTTCCTGGATCAGCAGCGTTTCAGGCCTTTGTTGGAGCTAAAGGAGATTAGCTGCATCAGGACTCTAATTAGCCCTCTCACTTTAAACTGCTGCTTTAGTTAGAGGATTAGGGGGGGGGGGGGTCCAGATCCAGACCTGCAGGTCCAGATCTAGATCTACAGGTCCTCTACGGACCACTAGGGTCCAGATTAATTAACTTGCATTAACTAACTGTTAAAAATAAACACATTTATTTCCGCTGCCAACTATTTATGGGTATTAGGGGGTGTGGTCTGTTGATTGATGGATAGCTGTCATAACTGCAGCTACGTGTCTGAACTTGAGCTTTGAATAAAGACCTGAGTCCTGTTGGGGTTCTGGGGTACCAGGACCACCAGACCAGTACTGGGGGTTAGGGGGTACCAGGACCACCAGACCAGTACTGGGGGTTCTGGGGTACCAGGACCACCAGACCAGTACTGGGGGGTTCTGGGGTACCAGGACCACCAGACCAGTACTGGGGGTTCTGGGGTACCAGGACCACCAGACCAGTACTGGGGGGTTCTGGGGTACCAGGACCACCAGACCAGTACTGGGGGTTCTGGGGTACCAGGACCACCAGACCAGTACTGGGGGGTCGGGGGGGTACCAGGACCACCAGACCAGTACTGGGGGGTTAGGGGGGTACCAGGACCACCAGACCAGTACTGGGGGGGTCGGAGGGTTCTGGGGTACCAGGACCACCAGACCAGTACTGGGGGTTCTGGGGTACCAGGACCACCAGACCAGTACTGGGGGGTCGGGGGGGGTACCAGGACCACCAGACCAGTACTGGGGGGTTAGGGGGTACCAGGACCCCCAGACCAGTACTGGGGGGTCGGAGGGTTCAATAATAATAATAACTAGACAATTTCCTCACAGAAATTTCGAGAGTGCCACGGCGGGCTGCTGCACATTTGTGTACATTATTGCATTTTGCAAGCAATAAAGGTGAAGGACTCAAAACTAAGTCCGATGACCCCACACATGACTCTCTATGTCAAACCATTCAAAAGATATTGGACTATAACATATCGGCCAATCAGAAGAAGGGGCGGGGCTAATTTGTATATATAATATACAAATGTATATATTTATATTTATAATAATAATAATAATAATAATAATATATATATATATATATATATATATATATATATATATATATATATATATATATATATATATATATATATATATATATATATATATATATATATATATATATATATCCCATGAACCGGTTCCCAGCAGGACTGTTGATCATCTAAGGTCAAAAGGTCAGGGGTCAGATTTCTCCATTTTCCAGGGTAAAGTATATGAAGTCTGTTCTGACTGGGTCATGTGACCAGTTCTGGGTCAGTCTAATCAATCAACAGCTGTGATCTGGTTGCTAGGGGCAACAACAACCTCGAAATGAGGAATGTTCCGGACTGGCTGTGAGAAAACCCCAGATTTTGCCTTGTGATAAATTGTCAAAGAACTCAGATTTGTGAGAAAACCATAGCTCCTAGCAGAAAAACAAAGACATCGTGAGAGACACAGAACCCGGCAGATTCTGACAATCTTAATTTTATTCAGATATTCCTTAAAATGTGTTAGTAACGGCAGTTCGAAAACAAAGTGAGATTTTTTTGAAGAAAACTTTTGATTACATTACAGTCAATGGGGACCGAGGCAGGAATTGGCGCAGCTTTAGAACACACTCTAAATTTGACAAAAAAGTGATTTCCAGTCCTCGCTTGAGCGCTCATATATTGATAAGTGTAAATTTTAGGAAAAAACTGTTACAGGTTTGGAGAGAGAAGAGAAGTTTTCCTCCGTTTTGAAGTTTGAATGACAGTTCTACGTGCAAGTATGAGAAAGATACGTGACTCAGAAAAAAGGTGAATTTGCCTTTTTTTTACCTCCTCCCATCCACAGTGTTACATTCTGCCCCATTCACTTACATGGGAAAATCTCGTTTACGTTGCGCAAAAACGTGCACGCCCATCGCTAATAAAAGTCATAGCCCCTCTGGTGGGCCCCGGTGGTCCCGCCAGAACCAGGTCCTAACGAGATCCAGATCCAGAACCGGGTCCTAATCAGATCCAGATCCAGATCCAGGGGCGAGTCTCACTCTGGAATTCATGAGTCAGCAGAACCTGCAGATTCCACAGCCGGGTCCAAACCCACCGCTGCTTCTGTAGGGACTCTAAATCTCATCTAGCCCCGCCCCCTGGCCCCTCCCCCGGCTCTAGCCCCGCCCCCTGGTCCCTCCCCCGGCTCTAGCCCCGCCCCCGGCTCTAGCCCCGCCCCCAGAGCTCGGCTCCACTCGGAGGTTAAAACACGGTTCAGCAGAAACACGAGCTGGTGAAAAATAAAGTTATTCATCCATAGGACCTGCTGATCACCAACATTGATTTTTTATTTTATTTTATTTTTTTTTATTTAACCTTTATTTAACCAGGAAAATCCCATTGAGATTAAAAACCTCTTTTCCAAGGGAGACCTGGCCAAGATAGGCAGCAGAAATTACAACACATAGTTATAAATGACGGAAAACACCAACAGATAGATTGATGATTGATCAGCTGATCACCATCATTGATCAGCTGATCACCATCATTGATCAGCTGATCACCATCATTTATCAGCTGATCACCATCATTGATGAACTGATCATCATCAGGAAGGGGCGGAGTTTGTTCTTTATGTGGAAAAGGCAAGTTTTGTCCAGATGTTTGATGTGGTTTATGAAGGTGAGTTTTGTTTGAACCGTAACATCTGACATTTATTCACAAACAAAAACCACAAACATCCGTCTGGTTTTGTCTCGTCTGAAGGACAAAGACTCGGCTGGATCCCCAGCAGCTGCACATCCTGCCCGTCCTGCAGGAGTTAGCGTGCACGGCGCTAACTGCAGCTGTTTTGGGGGAGAGATGATCAGGGGGAAGGTCGGGGTTCGACCTCCGTCTCTCCCCCGTCTCTCCTGTCCCTCCCAGCTCTGATCTGCTCTGATCTGCTGCTGTCAGCGTCCGCTGACTGACGTCTTCGCTCCGCGCTCCGGTCCTGCTAGCCACGCCGCGCTAGCGCCACCTGATACACGGCCACAACAAACAAACAAACAAGCAGAGAGATGCAGAGATGATCCGTCCATCCCTCCGTCTATCCACCCGTCTATCCAGCCGTCCCACGTCCCCCGGTGCTCGTGTTGCTCTGGTCATCTTAGCCGCGGGCCGAACAGCTGCCCGTCACCGTTAGCGGTGCCGCGGCTAATCTCCGGGGCTAATCTCCGGGCCGGAGTCGTCAGCAGTCCCATCGATTACGACCCGCCGCCGTGACGAGCCGGCTAACGGCTAACCGGCTGCGGTCAGGACGGACGCGCCTCGGTGGACGCTCTGCTGCAAAAACACAACTTATTCATTACTGATCAACTAAATCAGTGTCTCCTCTGCTACTATGACATCTATCGCTGACATCCAGCAGTGGTCGGCACACAATCTTTTACATTTAAATGAGGACAAAACTGAGAGCATTTTGTTTGGAGACGCCTTGACGGCCGACTTTGGCGCTTCGTCCGGATCTTTCAGGCACAAAGTTAGAAACCTGGGAGTGATTTTTCGCTTTTTTAAATTTGACCGACAAGTGGACAATGTTGTGAAGACAAGTTTTTACCAGTTGCGTCTTTTAGACAAAGTGAAAACATTTTTGAGCCGTCACGATGTGGAGAGAGCTATCCACCCCGTAACAAACACACCCAGACCAGACCAGAGCAGACGGTCCTCTATTCCCTTCACTGCCTGTTCTTTTTGGAGTTGATTTTAAACTTTTAGTGTTTGTTTTTAAAGCTCTTAAGGGCCTTGCCCTCCTTATTGATCAGAGCTGTTAACGGTGCGTGAGCCTGGCAGACTCTGAGATCCTCCAACCAACGTTTGGTGGAAGTGTCCAGTACTCCAGTACTCCAGTACTCCAGTACTACAGTACTCTAGTACTACAGTACTACGGTATTCCAGTACTCCAGAAGTGTCCAGTACTACAGTACTACAGTACTCCAGAAGTGTCCAGTACTCCAGTACTTCAGTACTCCAGTACTCCAGTACTTCAGTACTTCAGAAGTATCCAGGTCATAGCAGCAGCACTGGGGGGGCCGAGCCTTTTTCAGTTGCCGCCCCCCGCCCCCCGGCTCTGTAATCAGCTCCCTAAGACTTACGTGCATCTCTGTCCTGGGCCTTTTTAAATCTAAACTTAAAAAAAAAACAACGTATTTATTCAGGGCGTTTAATACCCAGTAATGTGGCCACACCTTTTTATACTTTGGGAAACTCTACCAGGTTTTCAGAGTCTCTCTTCGCTACGTTGATGTTTCCGTGTCGGTTAGAGGATGATTGTCCGTGTCTCTCCATTAGAGGATGTTTGTCCGTGTCTCTCCGTTAGAGGATGATTGTCCGTGTCTCTCCGTTAGAGGATGATTGTCCGTGTCTCTCCGTTACAGGATGATTGTCCGTGTCTCTCCATTACAGGATGTTTGTCCGTGTCTCTCCGTTAGAGGATGTTTGTCCGTGTCTCTCCGTTAGAGGATGATCGTCCGTGTCTCTCCGTTACAGGATGTTTGTCCGTGTCTCTCCGTTAGAGGATGATCGTCCGTGTCTCTCCGTTACAGGATGTTTGTCCGTGTCTCTCCGTTAGAGGATGTTTGTCCGTGTCTCTCCGTTAGAGGATGTTTGTCCGTGTCTCTCCGTTACAGGATGATTGTCCGTGTCTCTCCGTTAGAGGATGATTGTCCGTGTCTCTCCGTTACAGGATGATTGTCCGTGTCTCTCCGTTACAGGATGATTGTCCGTGTCTCTCCGTTAGAGGATGTTTGTCCGTGTCTCTCCGTTACAGGATGATTGTCCGTGTCTCTCCGTTAGAGGATGATTGTCCGTGTCTCTCCGTTACAGGATGATTGTCCGTGTCTCTCCGTTAGAGGATGTTTGTCCGTGTCTCTCCGTTAGAGGATGTTTGTCCGTGTCTCTCCGTTAGATGATGATTGTCCGTGTCTCTCCGTTAGAGGATGTTTGTCCGTGTCTCTCCGTTAGAGGATGATTGTCCGTGTCTCTCTGTTAGAGGATGTTTGTCCGTGTCTCTCCGTTACAGGATGATTGTCCGTGTCTCTCCGTTAGAGGATGATTGTCCGTGTCTCTCCGTTAGAGGATGATTGTCCGTGTCTCTCCGTTACAGGATGATTGTCCGTGTCTCTCCGTTACAGGATGATTGTCCGTGTCTCTCCGTTACAGGATGATTGTCCGTGTCTCTCCGTTAGAGGATGATTGTCCGTGTCTCTCCGTTACAGGATGATTGTCCGTGTCTCTCCGTTACAGGATGTTTGTCCGTGTCTCTCCGTTAGAGGATGTTTGTCCGTGTCTCTCCGTTAGAGGATGTTTGTCCGTGTCTCTCCGTTAGATGATGATTGTCCGTGTCTCTCCGTTAGAGGATGTTTGTCCGTGTCTCTCCGTTAGAGGATGATTGTCCGTGTCTCTCTGTTAGAGGATGTTTGTCCGTGTCTCTCCGTTACAGGATGATTGTCCGTGTCTCTCCGTTAGAGGATGTTTGTCCGTGTCTCTCCGTTAGAGGATGTTTGTCCGTGTCTCTCTGTTAGAGGATGTTTGTCCGTGTCTCTCCGTTACAGGATGATTGTCCGTGTCTCTCCGTTACAGGATGATTGTCCGTGTCTCTCCGTTAGAGGATGATTGTCCGTGTCTCTCCGTTACAGGATGATTGTCCGTGTCTCTCCGTTACAGGATGTTTGTCCGTGTCTCTCCGTTACAGGATGATTGTCCGTGTCTCTCCGTTACAGGATGTTTGTCCGTGTCTCTCCGTTACAGGATGATTGTCCGTGTCTCTCCGTTACAGGATGATTGTCCGTGTCTCTCCGTTAGAGGATGTTTGTCCGTGTCTCTCCGTTACAGGATGATTGTCCGTGTCTCTCCGTTAGAGGATGATTGTCCGTGTCTCTCTGTTACAGGATGATTGTCCGTGTCTCTCCGTTAGATCATGATTGTCCGTGTCTCTCCGTTAGAGGATGTTTGTCCGTGTCTCTCCGTTACAGGATGATTGTCCGTGTCTCTCCGTTACAGGATGATTGTCCGTGTCTCTCCATTAGATGATGATTGTCCGTGTCTCTCCATTAGAGGATGTTTGTCCGTGTCTCTCCGTTAGAGGATGTTTGTCCGTGTCTCTCCGTTACAGGATGTTTGTCCGTGTCTCTCCGTTAGAGGATGATTGTCCGTGTCTCTCCGTTACAGGATGATTGTCCGTGTCTCTCCGTTACAGGATGTTTGTCCGTGTCTCTCCGTTACAGGATGATTGTCCGTGTCTCTCCGTTAGAGGATGTTTGTCCGTGTCTCTCCGTTACAGGATGATTGTCCGTGTCTCTCCGTTACAGGATGTTTGTCCGTGTCTCTCCGTTACAGGATGATTGTCCGTGTCTCTCCGTTAGAGGATGTTTGTCCGTGTCTCTCCGTTAGAGGATGATTGTCCGTGTCTCTCCGTTAGAGGATGATTGTCCGTGTCTCTCCGTTAGAGGATGTTTGTCCGTGTCTCTCCGTTACAGGATGATTGTGTAGTTTGTGACCTCGACCAGCGGTTTGATTCCCAGCCCAACAGGAAGTGTCTCCTCTCTCCTCCCTGAGATCAGATCAGTCTCCACTTCTCATTCCCTTTCAAGCGCCGTCGCCCCCGAGACGCTCGGAGCAGCGTTGGCTAATTAGTACATAGGTCAGTTAGCCGCGGGCTTTGATCACGGCATTCTGACTGAACCGGGCCCCGGACGGGCCCCGGACCGGGTCCAGGACCGGGTCCAGGAGGTTAGTCTGAATAAAACACGCTGTTAGCTTTGATTTATTCCCAGAGACACAGAAGAGACCGGACCGTGGATTAACTCACTCCTTTCAACTAGAGTTAAACCTTAAACACGAGTAAATGACCTCAATAACATCGTAGATTAGTAATTAATAATGTTTTTAGGTTGTAATTTTGTTCTTTATCCAAAAAATAACAACTTATTGCAGCAAGAAACCATGTGCATGTTTGGGTTTAGCGTTTACTGCTGATGATCCAGCTGCAACCTGATCTCACAAAAATCTGTGAAATGCCCACGACCTCTTACCACTATTTTCCGTGGTACATACACGGAAAGTGGTATAATTCCGTGTGAGCACCACGGATATTGTACCATGCAAAGTCAAAGGGATCTGTGGTCGTGATATATACACCGATTATTACATCATTATTATTATTTACATATTATTCTTTGTTGAAGTGGCTAAATTATGTGTTTTTGTCGTGCAAGGTACTGTTTGTTACTGTCAGTTTGTAAAAGCACGTTTTGTGTAATAATGTCATAATCCGTGTATATATCACGACCACGGATCCCATTGACTTTGCATAGTATTTGTACTTTGTTTGTGGTTTTTTTGTTGCAGATTTCCAGTGTTTGACGTGTGTTTCCGTGTGTTCCTGCTTCCTGGATTGGCAGTGGATGTCGCGCCCCCAAAAAAAAACAAAAAAAAAAACACTGGGTTTGTATGTGTATATTTATGTATGTGTACGCATATGTATGCGTATATATATGTATATATATATTAAATATAGTAATAATGCACATATATATACCTATGCATAAGACTTTGCATAGTATTATCCGTGGTGCTCACACGGAATTATACCATTTTCCGTGTATATACCACGGAAAATAGTGGTGAGAGGTCGTGGGCATTTCACTGATTTTTGTGAGATCAGGTTGTCCAGCTGCATTAAGGGGGTACTTAGTGTTGCCCCCACGATGATCTGACTTCTGCTTTTTTTTTTTAAATAAATAGCTACACGGTGAAAAATGTGTATTTTACAACTAAAAGAAAACGTTCAGATGCTTTTCATGTCAGATTGGTTTAATTCACTGTACGAATTGTTACAGATTACTTTTGTAATCCTGTATTTGACCCGGTCTTTGTACGTTTTGACCGTATAGAAACGTAATTGTATCCATTTTAAGAATGAGATGAACCTGCTGGATCTACTGCCCTTACTGACTAACAACTGCTGCTTTTATTAGTTTAGTGACATTTCGACTCTTTTCTCGAAATTGTACTTCAACATTAATCTCGACATTTCGACTTTTTTCTTAAAATTTCAACTTTTTTCACGAAATTTCGACTTCTTTCTTGACATTTTGACTTTTTTCACGAAATTGCGATTTTGTTCACGAAATTACGACTTTTTTCTCGACATTTCTACTTTTTTCTTAAAATTTCAACTTTTTCCTCGACATTTCAACTTTTTCTCGAGGTGCATAGTGAAAAAAAAATCTTCCTCCTCTAAAATATTATTTTTATTTTTCTCCTGCCTGAAAAAAAGTTTCTTTGTATCTTTTTTTAATTGTTTCCTGATGTCATTGATGGCGATGAGCAGCAGCGTCAGCTGCATTAAGGGGGTACTTAGTGTTGCCCCCATGATGATCTTCTTTCTGGTTTTTACTTTATTAAAGCTGAAAAATGTGTATTTTACTTTTTTTATTATTATTTGTAGCTGGAAGTCGGTGGTTCACACACCAGAATGTTATATTTTGATGTAATTAATGTGTGTGTGTAATCCCATGAGGGATGGGTCATTTAAGTATCCGGACACGAAAATAAAATCATTCATTCATTCATTCATTCATTCATTAATTCATTAATTCATTCATTAATTCATTCATTCATTCATTCATTCATTCATTCATTCATTCATTCATTCATTCATTCGTAGTGCATAATGAAAAAAATTCTTCCTCCTCTAAAATATTATTTTCTATTTTCCTCCTGCCCTGAGACTCTTCCTACAGGTGATTAATGGAGGAGTGCAGACGTCAGGGAAAGACATCAGCAGCGTGATCAGAGGTTTCCTGGTCTTAGTTCAGGTTCATTACGGTTCCTGGCGAGAGCAGGACGATGATGATGAAGATGAAACCTCCTCTCCTGAGAGTCTGCAGGGCCGAGCGATAAAGGCCTTATTAAGTGGGGGGGCCCCCGGGGGCCCCGGGGCCGGCTCACGCCGCTCTGCCGAGTGGGGGGCCCCCGGGGGCCACAGGGCCGGGGCTGCTACCTCAGTGAGGAGAGCAGATTAATGCGTCCCCTTTGACCAGGGCCGGCTCACGCCGCTCTGCAGAGTGGGGGGCCCCCGGGGGGGCCACAGGGCCGGCTCACGCCGCTCTGCAGACTGGGGGGGCCCCCGGGGGGGCCCCAGGGCCGGCTCACGCCGCTCTGAGGAGTGGGGGGGCCCCCGGGGGGCCACAGGGCCGGCTCACGCCGTTCTGCAGAGACGATCGCTAATTAATCCTCTCGTATCGGTGTAATAGCTGCTCCTCGGGGGGCCGCCGGGCCCCGGGCCCCCCCAGATATGATTCTCTCTGACGAGGTGAACACCAGAGCGTCTCAGGAGACACGTAGAGAACACGGTGAAGGATCTGAACCAGAGATTCAGTGAGTTTACACGGGAAGTTTAATTCCTCTTTAATTCAGAATTAAAATTAAATCCGATTTAAAATGAGTAAAAATTAGCATGTAAACACATAATTCTGATTGAAAATGGTCATTCTGAATTAAACTTAATTGTGAAGTAAGTGGCTGGTTTATTCCGATTTTAAATCCCAATAGAATAATTCAGCGATCATGTATAAACTCATTAGAAAAATAAAAGAATACAAAAATAAAAATGAATAAATAAATGAAGAAAAGAAAAGAAAAAAAGAGAAAAAAAGTTTAAAAAAAATAAATAAATAAAGAATATAATAAAATTAAATAAAAATTAAATAAAAAAATTAATTAAATACATTTAAAAAAGAAAAATGTAAATAAAATAAAAAATAAATAAATAAAGAAAATTAAAATTAATAAATAAAAACAAGAAATGTATACAGTCATTCCTCTTTAAATTAATCCCGCTTTTTCTTTCTGCTCGTTCCCTCCCCGTCTGTCTCCATGATCTTATATTCCACTGGGCTGGTTTTCCTAACAAAGTTTCCAGATGCAGCAGCAGTAAACGCTTTTACATTTATTGGTAACACTTTACAATAAGGGTCCCTTAATTAACGTTAGTTAATGCATTATTAAGCATTAATTAACAGTGTAATAATAGTTAAATAACCATTATTATGTATTACTTAACATTAATTAGCATATTAGTTAATGCATTAATAAACAGTTAGTTAATGCATTATTAAGCATTAATTAACAGTTTAATAGTAGTTAAATAACCATTATTATGTATTACTTAACATTAATTAACATATTAGTTAATGCATTAATAAACAGTTAGTTAATGCATTATTAAGCATTAATTAACAGTGTAATAATAGTTAAATAACCATTATTATGTATTACTTAACATTAATTAGCATATTAGTTAATGCATTAATAAACAGTTAATTAATGCCTACTGCTCAGAGTTAATTAATACATTAGTAAGCATTAATAAATGTTACATGATGTAATTATTTATCCTTATGTATGCATTACTTAGTATTAAGTAATACATTAGTTAATACATAGTAAAACGTTAATAATGTCCTTAGTAATCATTTACTAATGGTGTTTATTTGGAGTGAATAAGCATTACGTAACAGCTACCTAATACATCTAGTAATCATTTACTAATGGTGTTTATTTGGAGTGAATATGCATTAAGTAACAGCTACCTAATACATCTACTAATCATTCACTAATGGTGTACATGTTTACTGGATGGGCATTATTAAACAACTATTTAGAGTCTTAAGTAATCATTTCCTAATGCTTACTAATGTATTAATTAACTCTGAGCAGTAGGCATTCATTAACTGTTTATTAATGCATTAACTAATATGCTAATTAATGTTAAGTAATACATAATAATGGTTATTTAACTATTATTACACTGTTAATTAATGCTTAATAATGCATTAACTAACTGTTTATTAATGCATTAACTAACATGCTAACTAATGTTAAGTAATACATAATAATGGTTATTTAACTATTATTAAACTGTTAATTAATGCTTAATAATGCATTAACTAACGTTAATTAAGGGACCCTTATTGTAAAGTGTTACCCATTTATTTAATAAATAGAAATCCTTAAAAGAACAGATGGAAACAGGAAACATCAACATGGTGATCTTTTCAAAGTCCTAAGCAGCTAACAGGTTTACACATCGACCCTCTGAGCTTCATGTTGGTTCAGAACCCTCTCATCTCGCTGCCTTGCTCCTGAGTCGTGGGCAGCAGCTGCTGCTGCAGTGGCGGAGAGGACACTCGTCACCTGGACTCGGCCCTGAGGAAAAACAGCTGAGGATGAATTGTTCATTTGTTCAGGCCGGAGCCAGAGACGGAGCCGCCGGCCTGATCTGCCCCCCCTCGGCATATGTGACCCCCCCGTCACCGAGGGGCTCGTCCGGGAAGCGTCTGGATGGATGCAGGGTCGCGGGGGGTAACAGGGGGGGGATAACGGCCGGGGGGGGGCATGTAACACACAAACAGCACCAAGTCTCTGGTAACATCAACATTCCTGTCTCTGCTGGATTACGGTGGTGTGTTGTGTATGAAGCATCAGTGTCTGCAGTCGCTTCACAGTCTATCTTTGTGCCTACAGATTTGTCACTGGCTGTAAACCGGGCCGGCAAAGGCGTTCCCGGGCCGGCTCCAGCAGCTAGCATGTCTCCTACTTGGTAAAACTCCAGCGGGCTGAACGTAAAGCCGCTCCGGCGGGGACGTCGGGGGGACGGGGCGTCGGGGGGACGGGGGGCTCTTTAGCGCCGCCCTAGTGGCTCCTGGAGCTTTTTAAAATATGTTTGAACTTTATTTTTCCTTTTTTTCTTCTTTTTTTGTTTTTTTCTTTTTCCTTTTTTCTTCTCTTTTTTCCTTTTTTCTCTTTTTCTTCTTTTTTTCCTTTTTTTCCTTTTTTTCTCTTTTTTCCTTTTTTTCCTTCTTTTTTATCTTTTTTCTTCTTTTTTTCCTTTTTTTCTCTTTTTTTCTTTTTTTCCTTTTTTCTTCTCTTTTTCCCTTTTTTTCCTTTTTTCTCTTTTTTTTCTCTTTTTTCCTTTTTTTCCTTTTTTCTCTTTTTTCTCTTTTTTTTCTCTTTTTCCCTTTTATTCTCTTTTGTCTTCTTTTTTTCCTTGTGCATAATGTGCATAAGTGCATAATGAAAAACCATCTCCCCCCAGTTCTAACTCATCCCGATCTCCTCCAGAACAGATCAGATCTGGCAGCAGGAACGTCCCAAACGCTGCGGTTCCCTCACCTTTGATCAGCACCTTAACCTTCACTCCCGAATGATTGATCGGGCTCTCTGATTCTCCTGCAGAACAAGAAAAGCTTCCAAACCAAGGTAGAAGTGAAGAAAACGGTGCAGCCTGGCGGCGGACGGACATTAGGGGTATTAGTATGTACGGAGGAACGGGCCGGGTTTATCCGGCCGTCTTCATTAACACGGATTGATCCCGTCGTCTTTGAACACGACTCTCCCCCCCAGGAACTTCCAGACGGACGTTAATCCTCCGGCACGGCAGAGATTCTCTTAAAGTCGTACTCGCTTTAACACGTCGACACAAAGAGAAGAGAGGGCGTCCCCGGGGAGGTCTGGCGTCGGTTTAAACACCGCTCAGAGTTCCACCCGTCAGGTATTGATCCCCAATAAACTCCCCCAAACAGACCAAACACACCCAAATAAATCAGAATATCTTCATAACGACAGCCGCAGACGTCGTCTCGGTCTCTGTTGACGGACAAATGATGCACTTGGACAGTCAGAATGGCCGACATGCTGGGCCGGGGATCAGCAACCCTAACCTTAACCTTAACCTATATCCTAACCCTTACCCGGACCCCAAATTCTAACCCTTACCCGGACCCCAAACCCTAACCCCCTACAAAAGACCCCTCACCTAAATCTCTCCTCTCCGGACTATCAACCCCCCCCCCCTTCCCTCCTCCCCATCTAAACTCTCAACTCTCCTCTCAAAATGCACCCACTAGCCACATACGAAGACACCGGATCCTCCAGAATCCGACTGCACTCATAAGGGGTACCCAGTTATCCTGATACACGATACAGCACATCTCACATCAAAACTCTGAAACTAACGCAGAGGTACCACACCCTAATCTAACCCTAACCCCCCAACCTTAAACCTAACCCTTAACCCTAACCCTAACTAACGCAGAGGTACCACACCATACACCACTGACAAAGTACTTTAGTGCATACGGATCTCAAACTGGATGTACGATGGAGAGTGCGACACTACCTTCAGCAATCTCTGGAATCGCTAACGAGCGTAGGAGGCAGAAGCGTATTGGTTCCCCTCAGGGGGCCGTAATCACTAACCTAACCCTAACCCTAAACCTAACCCTAACCTATTAACCCCAACCTACTAACCCTAACCACTAACCTAACCTAACCCTAACCCTAACTCTAACCCCCTAACTGTGTGTGTGAGTGTGACAGACGTGAAATGGGACAATTGTGAAATACGGAATGAACTGCATTCTGTATCGGTTCAATACGGAACTTTTAATTCCCAATTACGTACGAGGGACGGGTTGGCGAGTCTGCCGCTTGTCCTCGTCTGCAGGGTCATGTGACCCACTCCTCCCGGGCTTCACCTCAACTCTCGTAGAACAGCAGGATCATAACTTTCCTCCTCCAGAACACGCTGATTCCAGGATCATTAACTCGTCTTTAACTCGGCTGTAACTCCGTAACTCGGGTGGGAACCCGGAGCAGCTCCTTAACGACGGCCGACCGCCGGATCTGACAAGAATCAAATCTCCGCGGCTGATCTGCGGCGGCGGTTTGAGGTGAAGGCCGATCCGGCGGTGAGACGGCCCGGATTAAAGTCTTTGATTTCTGATCCGGGGGTTTCTGCTCTCAGCGCCGGAGCTTAAGCTGCGTATCCGCGGACGGCCGATCAATACTCGCCTCTCTCTTCCTCCGTCTTCAAGGAGCTTTCTGGCTTTGGCAGGTCGACTCCTCGTTGGCCCTTAATGACACGCTGGAAGCCGTCGTTAGCCGCCGCCGCGGCGGCTAAGGCTTCAAACAGGCCTTTAGCCACCGCTAGCGCCGCGGCGGCTAAGGCTTCAAACGGGCCTGAACCCGTCTGTAAGTCTCCGGATCTCTGACACGACGAGCCGCCCGGACAAAAACACGGAGGAAAACATGATCACGCGTGTTCGGCGTAAGCTAGCCATAAGCTAGCCGTGATTTACAGCCGGCAGGTGATGAAACCTGGAGGAGGAAGAGGAGACGACAACAGACGGGCCTTAACGGGCCTTGTAGCACCCTATAATGTAATAATTTCCTATAATGTAATAATTTCCTGAAAATGTAATCAATTTCGCACTTAACTCAATCGAAAATGTAATAAAACCCAATAATGTAATAACTTAACCAATAATGTAATAAAATATCCTGACTGATATTGTAATAACATTTTTACCGATAATGTAATACCTTATTACATTATTGGGAATTTATTACATTTTTAGGCGGGTCTTTTTTTTCCAAAACTGATAATGTAATACTTGACAGATAATGTAATATATATGTTTATTTTCTGTCCAGAGTTCAACATTTGGTGTTTTAAGAATCTAAGAATGTTTTATACACTGGATGTGAAACACCAGAATGACTATTGGGTTAAATTGCAGACTTTGAGTTCCATACAGTCATATGCAGTAATGCAGATAAGAACATTTGCATTTACCTCACCTCAACGGGCTCTTCACCTCCACCTCCAGCCCGCTCAGATATTTATCGGACGTCTGATCCTGCTGCTGATGTCTTTCCCTCGTGGCGTTGTGTTAATAACACACACCTGGATGTTCCAGACCAGCAAACACCTGATTTATAGAGTTCTGCAGATGATCACCTGATCAATGTTGACGATAAGATCATCAATAATGATAATCAGCTGATCAGCTTGATCAGCTCGTCAATGATGATGATGAGCTGATCATCATTATTGATGATCTGATCATCGTCATTGACGAGCTCATCAAGCTGATCAGCACGCACACACGCACGGACGGAAAAACACACGACGCACGCACAAAAAAACGCACGCACAAAAAAAATGAATCCAGAATGTATGACATTTTCTTTTTTGTAATTGCAGTACAGAAAATCACAATATTCTAATTTTCTGAGACAGTCCTGTATATACACACACACACACATCATTATTATTTATATTTTTAGTAATAAGTAAATACATTTTATATGTATCTATTCAGGAGATGTTTCTTTCCTAATGCACGAAAAAACGCAAGCACGCATGCACGAAAAAACGCACACACGCACAAAAACACGCACGAACGCACAAAAAAACGCACAAACGAACGCACAAAAACACGCATGCACGCACACACGGAAAAATGCACGCACAAAAAAATGCACGCACAAAAAAACGCACGCACAAAAAAAACGCACGCATGAACGCACAAAAACACGCACGCACGCACGAACGCACAAAAACACGCACGAACGCACAAAAAAACGCACGAACGAACGCACAAAAACACGCATGCACGCACACATGGAAAAATGCACGCATGCACGCATAAAAAAATGCACGCACAAAAAAACGCACGCATGAACGCACAAAAACACGCACGAACGAATGCACAAAAACACGCATTCAAACACACACGGAAAAACGCACGCACGAACGCACAAAAACACGCACGAACGCACAAAAACACGCATGCACGCACACACGGAAAAAACGCACGCACAAAAAAACGCATGCACGCATGCATGGAAAAACGCACGCACGAAAAAACGCTTATCAAGCTGATCAGCTGATCATCATCATTGATAAGCCATGATCAGCTGTTGATGATCAGCAGCTTATCAATGATGACAATTTGCTCATTATTGATGATTATCAGCCTATCTGTAATGATGATCAGCTCATCAATGATGATCAGCTCCGATCCAGGTAGATTTCTGTATAAATGTATTTATGTGTTATTTCCTGTCCCGGTGTGGACGCCGCGGCGGACTGAAAGGGCAGCGCGGCGGCCGGTTCTGATTGGTTCTGATTGGCTGCGGCGGGATTGTGGGGATGAAATGCCGCCTCAACCTTTGCTAATGCCACGCTGCACCTCTGATCTGTGATTGGGAGCCGACATCAATCAGACCGATCGATCGGCCCGCCGCTCCGCTAGCGGGAGCTAGCGGCCCGGAACGACCCCGGCGGGGGGGACGCTCCGCCGCCGTGGCCCCAATCTAGGGGGGACATCATATCAAAGACCTGGTCCCGGGTCCAGGACCTGGACCAGCACCCGGGACCAGGAGGGATCAATAAACGGGAGACAGAGGGACTTCAGAGGAAGACTCCCTCCTCCTCCTCCTCTTCCTCGTCTCCGCGGCAACGCCTCCTCAGGGATCTCAGCATGCCTTCGTCTCCAGAGCCTTCAAATCTGATTTCACACACCGCTGCGACGGCGGCGGGGAGGGAACCGGGCCCAGGGAGGGATTATCCAACAGAACCGCGTCACAACCACGCACACACGCATGCACGGAAAAACGCACGCACGCACGGACAAACGCACGTACGCACAAAATAACGAATGCACGAAAAAACGCACGAACGCACAAAAAAACGCATGCACAAACGCACGCACGAACGCACAAAAACACGCACGCACGCACGAACGAAAAAATGCACGCACAAAAAAACGCACAAAAAACGCACGCACAAAAAAACGCATGCACGGAAAAATGCACGCACGCATGCACGAAAAAACGCACGAAAAAACGCACGCACGAACACACAAAAAAACGCACGCACACACGCACGCACGAACGCACAAAAACACGCAAGCACGAACGCACAAAAAAACGCACGCACGAACGCACAAAAAAACGCACGCACGAAAAAAATGAATCCAGAATGTATGACATTTTTGTTTTTGTAATTGCAGTACAGAAAATCACAATATTCTAATTTTCTGAGACAGTCCTGTATATACACACACACACACACACACATATTATTTTTATTTATTTTTTTAGTAATAAGTAAATAAGTTTCATATGTATCTATTCAGGAGATGTTTCTTTCCTAATGCACGAAAAAACGCAAGCACGCATGCACGAAAAAACGCACGCATGCACGAAAAAACGCAATGCACGAAAAAACGCACGCACGCACGCACGAACGCACAAAAACACGCACACACGAAAAAAACGCACGCACGAAAAAAATGAATCCAGAATGTATGACATTTTTGTTTTTGTAATTGCAGTACAGAAAATCACAATATTCTATTTTTTTGACACAGTCCTGTATGTACACACACACACATTATTGTTATTTCTTTTTTTAGTAATAAGTAAATAAGTTGTATATGTATCTATTCTGGAGATGTTTCTTTCCTAACAGTTTGAATTCTTTCCTGCAGATAGCGGCTCCTCTAGCGGACGGCCAGCAAAGGAGACGCTGCCGGGGCTGCAGGAGAAGCCTCCGTCCCGGTGGCCCGAGGGCCGGCGGTGGCGGCAGCGGCGGTGCATGGCAGCCATTATCCTGCTCCCTGATTAAAGCAGGAGTCTGTTCTCCCGCCTCGGGGTCCCAGCCCTCGGGCCCGGGGCCGGGGCCAAACCACGGACCACAGCTATTCCCGCTGGTCCCAGAGCGCCGATTAATCACCGGCGCTCCGGTTACTGTTGTGGTCGGGCCGGTGCACATGTGTGGAGCTGAAGTGTGAGGAAAGAACTCCATCATCCAGCTGGGAACCTCAGGAATGCCGTGATGCCGCTCTGCAACCCACCTTACTTTCAGAACCCAGGAGCAGGAACTCCAGCTTGATTCCAGGCGTCTGAAACCAGGACCGGCCAGACCTGAGCATCTCAGAGCTCCTCAGATTATAATAATTACCAAACTTTAAATTAATTCATACATTTTATTTAACACTAGTAAAAATGAATCAAATTTCAAATGACAATTCAACAAACTGTCCCAGATGTAAAACCAATAAAGGTACCTTCGCGCATATGTTCTGGTATTGTGAAAAATTAAATGGATTTTGGAACTCTATCCACTCATTTACAAAAGCTGCATTGACGACACAATTTGATTTATCCCCAGGTTCCTATTTACTAAATGAACTGCCAGAAATACGAATGGACTCAGAGAAATACAGACTGCTAATTACGATAACATATTATGCAAAAAAATGTATTCTTTTACTTTGGAAAGGGGAACAGCTGCCCACCTTTGAAATGTTCAAAGAACAAATAATACAATTCCTGCATTGGACAGGCTAACTCTCAAAGGACTAAATGAGTTGACCATTTGTCAAAAATGTTGCAGCTATTTTATGTATTCACTGTATTTGTTAACCATTGTCTGCGTCTATTTTTTATCTGTGTTTTGGATGTTTTTTTCCTAATGACGAAAAAACGAAAGCACGCATGCACAAAAAAAAACGCCCCCCCCCCCAAAAAAAAAAAATCACTGGGTTTGTATGTGTATATTTATGTATGTGTACGCATATGTATGCGTATATATATGTATATATATATATATATATATAGTAATAATGCACGTGTGTATGCTTTTGGTTTCTACCGTCATGGTATCAATCATTAATATGTGTGCAGAGAAGGGAAAAAAAAAAAAGACGCATGCACGAAAAAACGCAAAATAGCATGCACAAAAACACGCACAAACGCACAAAAAAACGCACGCACGGACGCACAAAAAAACGCACACACACACAAAAAAACACACGCATGCACGAAAAAACGCACACACGCATGCACGAAAAGACGCACGCACGAACGCACAAAAAAACGCACGCACGTACAAACGCACAAAAAAACGCATGCACGAAAACGCACGCACAAAAAAAGGAATCCAGAATGTATGACATTTTTGTTTTTGTAATTGCAGTACAGAAAATCACAAAATTCTAATTTTCTGAGACAGTCCTGTATATACACACACACACACACATTATTGTTATTTATTTTTTTAGTAATCAGTAAATACGTTTGATATGTATCTATTCAGGAGATGTTTCTTTCCCAATGCACGAAAAAACGCAAGCACGCATGCACGGAAAAACGCAAAATAGCACGCACAAAAACACGCACAAACGCACAAAAAAACGCACGCACGAACGCACAAAAAAACGCACGCACGAACGCACAAAAAAACGCACGCACGAACGCACAAAAACACACATGCACGCACGCACGAACGCACAAAAACACGCACGAACGCACAAAAAAACGCACAAAAAACGCACGCACGCACAAAAGAACGCATGCACGAAAAAACGCATGCATGCATGCACGAAAAAACACACGCACGCATGCACGAAAAGACGCACGCATGAATGCACAAAAAAACGCACGCACGTACAAACGCACAAAAAAATGCATGCACGAAAACGCACGCACAAAAAAAGGAATCCAGAATGTATGACATTTTTGTTTTTGTAATTGCAGTACAGAAAATCACAAAATTCTAATTTTCTGAGACAGTCCTGTATATACACACACACACACACACATTATTGTTATTTATTTTTTTAGTAATAAGTAAATAAGTTTTATATGTATCTATTCAGGAGATGTGTCTTTCCTAATGCACGAAAAAACGCATGCACGCACGAAAAAACGGACGCATGCACACACGCACGGACGGAAAAACGCACGTACGCACGCACGGACGCACATGCACACACACACGTACGAACGCACAAAAAAACGCATGCACGAAAAAACGCATGCACGAAAAAACGCACGCACGCATGCACGAAAAAACGCACGCACGAACGCACAAAAAAACGCACGTACGCACAAACGCACAAAAACACGCACGAGTGCGTTCCACCTGCCTGTGGTCCCCACCCCTGGTCATCCCGCTGCTGCTTCCAACGCGAATGTTGCTGAACGGGCTCAGCTAGCCGGGCTAGCCCTGGGATGATTGACAGCCGTCTTCTCCACCGCCAATGGTCTTTATCGTTGTAGAACGATGAACTCTACGTAGTTTGGGATTTTATACACATATATATATATATATATATATATATATATATATATATATATATATATATATACATACATATTTACATACATATTTCATGCTCCATCGTCCCAGCTCCCTCTGACTTGTTGTTGCTGTAACTTGGATAAAAACCGTCACGTCACCACCTTTAATAGTTTAATAGTTTAATTGTCTTTCCCAAACACGCGCTGCCACTTCTGACACTTTAACTGGGTTATTATTTAGTACAAACCTCAGTTTATTTGTCAGAGAAACTGCTGGAGTCGTAAATTATCTCCGGAGCGTTTGGCCCGGGTTTAAACCGAGACCTCCTCACGTTTCATAAATCAATCTGAATAAATCTGGAGCTCCGATGACTGACGGCTCTGGAGCCACGACTGACGGCTCCGGAGCCACGACTGACGGACGGAGGCCATAAATAACGGAGGGAGAGATAAATAACGGACGGAGACGATAAATTACGGAGGGAGAGATAAATAAAGGAGGGAGAGATTAGGAAACGGCTCCTCCTTCCACCCGATTGGTTCAGAACATTTGGTTTACGTTAACGTGTCACGACTCCAGCTGTCACACGAGGACGATGATGATGATGAAGAGCTGACACTCAGTTTTACTGATGGATGTTCTTGAGGAAAAACTGCTGACACTGCAAAAACTCACAATCTTAACAAGAATATCTGTCTTATTTCTAGTTAAAATGTCTCATTTTAAGTCAAAAATAAATCTCTTTCTTTCTTTCTTTCTTTCTTTCTTTCTTTCTTTCTTTCTTTCTTTCTTTCTTTCTTTCTTTCTTTCTTTCTTTCTTTCTTTCTTTCTTTCTTTCTTTCTTTTTCTCCTTCCTTCCTTCCTTCCTTCCTTCCTTCCTTCCTTCCTTCCTTCCTTCCTTCCTTCATTCCTTCCTTCCTTCCTTCTTTCCTTCTTTCTTTCTTTCTTTCTTACTTTCTTTCTTTCAACAATTAAAGTAGATTTTCACTTAAAATAAGTAGAAAAATCTGCCAGTGGAAACGTAGCGTTATTTATTTCACAAAAATGAAGCCAAAAAGAGAAAGAAACAGACACAAATGGGCAACCCTAAGTACCCCTTTAAGGCTTCCACAGGATTTAAGATAATCGTTGTTATTGATTAACATCAGCAGATTTGCAGACGTTTGTAAAAGCTGATTGTGGCAGGGTGGAGGAGCTGCAGCCACTCAGGCTGACGGGACACAGGTGTGGTCCGTCAGCCTCTCCACCCTGCCTGCCTTGATAAGATTCAGATTCAGAAAACTTTAAGAAAACTTAAACTTTAAAAACTTAAAGAGGAGAAGCTGCTGCTGAGACGGTGGTCAGACTGAAGCTGAAGCTGCTGGAGCTGTGCTTGTGCACGTGTGGCGGTGTTTAACGACTTTTGATTGTCTTTGTCGTCTGTTTACCGTCTGTTTACCGTTTTTGTCGTTTGTTTACCGTCTGTCGCCGCGATCGTGGTCCTGAGTAAATGAAACCCCCGTCGTTCCAATCCACTTTATTTATATAGCACATTTAAAAAAAAAACGAGGTTACCAAAGTGCTGCACAGTGAGTAAAACACGACATAATAAAATAGTAAAAACTAAAAAAAAAGAGTAAAATAGATAAGAGCACATAAAAACACGAAATAAAAACACACTTTCAGATTCAGAAACATAGAGAAAGACGAGACAGAGACACAACTCTCATGCTGGATTAAAAGCCAAAGAATAAAAATAGACGAGGTTTAAAAATGTCGAGTGTGGGGTTGTTTCAGGGTGGGCGTCATCATTGGGGGGTCGTCCGCGGGCCATGCCCCCCCCTCCACTCGCCCACAAGCAGGCCAAGCCTTTGTGCCAAACTTTGTATTTTATTGATTACTTATCTTATTGAACGTGAAATCATCCTTCGTAAATTACATTTAAAAAATACATTTACAAAAAAAAACAATTTTTTTAGTTATATTTGCGTCACATGTGGGGATGTATGCTCATTGGTCCGGACACACACACACACACACACACACACACACACACACACACACACACACACACACACACACACACACACACACACACACACACACACACACACACACACACACACGCGTGCCGCAGAGTACACACACAAGCACACGAGTGTGCGTATTTAAAAATAGAGCGGGAGCAAAACTGTGTTTGATTGTACTTTATTTCAGTTTTTACATTAATCAAACCCATCGAAGTCTCATCCTCTGTTTCTGCATTAAACAGCTCCGCTAATTCAACTGTGCCAGTCCAGATTTCCTCGCACGTACGATGCGCTTTGCCGCGTACGTTACGGCGTAGGCTCTGCGTCGATTTAACGCAGAACCATAAATCAGGCTTCACTTTGAACGGCCGGCGTGAAAAGTCTCTTTAGGCAGTCTTTCTTTTAAAAATCACCATAGTGGGGCGCTCGGTGGCGCAGTGGGTTAAGCGGCGGCTCATATACTGAGGCTACAGTCCTCCTGCAGCGGTCGCGGGTTCGAATCCAGCCCGCGCACCTTTGCTGCGTGTCTTCCCCGTTCTCTCTCTCTACCCCTTTCCAGTCTGCATCTCCAATAAAGGGCCACTAGAGCCCAAAAAAACCTTAAAAAAAATAAAAAATCATCATAGTTTCTGTCCATCAGCGTGGCAACTAAGCACAACAGTGAACGATGACTTCTACTCTGGTGCAGTTATCGTGTTCAAGTTATTGATACAAAATAAACGGGACTTATGCATTTACAGTCAGAGCGATGCAGTGCGGTTTTTAATTATATTTTACTCTGGGGTGTCGTGAGATTTTATTCACTTTTGAAAGGTGTCATGACTGAAAAAAGGTTGAGATTTAATAAGCCTCGTGCCCCCTCTGAATATTTGCTCTGGCGCCGACCCTGGGTTGTTTTGATGTGGGGAGGAAGCTCGTTCAAAAGTTTAGGGGCTATTGCTGAAAAACCACGGTCGCCCCTGGATTTTTGCCTGGTTTTGGGACGACAAGACGTTGCCGCCTGTACGAGCCGCCGGCTAGCAGGCTAGCAGGCTAGCAGGGATACTCAGGACTGCCCACTTTCCTCCTTTAATGTAATCTTTTCCATAAGAAGTAGCAGGTGAGAAAGTTCCCCGTTGTTCCTCGGGGGTTGTAATTACCTAACGAGACCTGCTGTTATCAGATGTCAAACCCGGGATTAGCGCGGCGATCGTCGCCGGCGTGAGAGCCAGTCGTCGGTGTTTCCGGAGGTTTCCGGAGGTCACGGCTCCATCATCCCTCCATCATCCCTCCATCATCCCTCCATCATCCCTCCGTCATCCTGCTCTCCGGGAGCTGCTTATCCCCGTCTGAGGTGACGAGTCAAGTGGCTGACATTAGAATAACAAAGGCTAGCGGCTCCAGATTCAGAGATGGCCCCGCGTTTTCTCAGGTAGCGGCGGCGGCGGCTAAATCCCCGCCGATCCAGCGGGGAGATTAGCAGAGTCAAAAGTGATCACGGGTAATTGGTTCTCTCACCTCCAGCGCCGCGCCGGGTCTTATCCTCGCCTAAGCCTCCTCATGCTCTTAAGTGGACGGAGACGGAGTGGAGGAGGAGGAGGAGGAGGAGGAGGAGGAGGAGGAGGAGGAGGAAGAGGAGGAGGAGAGGAAAGTTCTGGAGCTTTGGAAACGTCTCACTTGAGAAAGAGTTTCTCAGAGTTTTTGCTCCTGACGGGTCGATGATGAAAGAGCAGAGATCCGGCCTGACGACCTGATCCCTCAGCTGGTTTTCATTAACTTCCTCTTCCCACAACTGACCGAGAAACCGGCAGGACAAACGATAGCAGATCTGCACCGGCTGCAACGGCTGCAACGGCTCCGCGCCGGCGGCATTAACGTATCACCATTAGCAGGGGTTAAAGGGTCTATGCCAGGGGTCACCAACCTTCTTTTTTTTTTTTTTTTTCCCTTGTCTGCACACATATTAATGATTGATACCATGACGGTAGAAACCAAAAGTATATATATGTGCATTATTACTATATTTAATATATATACATATATATACGCACACATATGCGTACACATACATAAATATACACATACAAACCCAGTGATTATTTTTTTTTTTGGGGGGGGGGGGGGGGTGGGGGGTGACGACATCCACTGCCAATCCAGGAAGCAGGAACACACGGAGACACGTCAAGCACTGGAAATCTGCAACAAAAAACCACAAACAAAACACGAAACCGGCACGGAGCCGACCAAAACACGAACAGCAATCGACCTAAATCTTGAGATCTGATCGCAGTCTGAGCTAAGCTATCGCTACCGCTACCTAACCCCAAAAACTACAGAGCAATCATGCAGGTGAACAAGCCAGTGTGTATGTCTATGTGTGTGTATGCGTGTATGTATATGATCATGCGTGTGTGTGTGTGTGTGTGTGTGTGTGTGTGTGTGTGTGTGTGTATGTGTGTGTGTGTGTGTGTATATGCATGTGACTAAGTGACTATATGTGTGTGTGTGTGTGTGTGTGTGTGTGTGTGTGTGTGTGTGTGTGTGTGTGTGTGTGTGTGTGTGTGTGTGTGTGTGCGTGTGTGTGTAATAAACCAAACAAAGCTCTACCTGAAGTGTATCTATAGTGGGGGAGGGGGGGGAGCAACCCCGCCACCCGCGAGACCAGGGGCCGACACGGAAGAACCCGGAACCCAGGCCACCGGCAACCCCACAGAGGAGAGAAGTAGTAGGTCACCAACCTTCTTGAAACTGAGAGCTACTTCAAGATCACTGAGTAATGCAAAGAGCTACCACTTTGATAAAACACTGATGAAATAACAAAGTTACACAGTTTACCTTTAATTTAACATTATTATTAATGAAGACACTAATCGTTAATGATTCATCAAAAATAATTATTCAGAATGATTAAACAAGGTAGGAAACAGATGCATTTCAACATGCAATATTTAATTTCTTATTTACCTTTCCAAAAGTTTCATTTTCAAATGATCACTTCCACAACAATTTGCAGGAAATCTTTTTCAATTTTCACAAGCCACTAACAGTTTTTATCAAATCATGAACTCTGAAGCATGTTTGTACAAATGATCAATCATGTAAGATTTAACAAAAATTGACTCCTTTTAAAATAAACCTTGTGATATTTTACTGAAATGTCTCTCCATGTTGTGCCGCTTAAGCCTGATTTATGGTTCCGCGTAAAAGGGGGGGGGCGGGAACACAGGCCAGAACGCAGCTCCCGAGGCTCCGGCCTGCAAACATGCACAAAAGAGAAAAAAGGGGGGCCAGCCGGTTTTCCCTCTTTGTCGTTGTTTACCGTCTGTTTCCCGCCTGTTTACCGTCTGTTTACCGCCTGTTTACCGTCTCTTTACTGCCTGTTTCCCGCCTGTTTCCCGCCTGTTTACCGCCTGTTTCCCGCCTGTTTACCGTCTGTTTACCGCCTGTTTACCGTCTGTTTCCCGCCTGTTTCCCGTCTGTTTACCGCCTGTTTCCCGCCTGTTTACCGTCTGTTTACCGCCGGTTTACCGCCTGTTTACGCCTGTTTCCCGTCTGTTTACCGCCTGTTTACCGTCTGTTTACCGTCTGTTTACCGCCTGTTTCCCGTCTCTTTCCCGCCTGTTTCCCGCCTGTTTACCGTCTGTTTACCGTCTGTTTACCGCCTGTTTCCCGCCTGTTTCCCGCCTGTTTACCGTCTGTTTACCGTCTGTTTCCCGCCTGTTTACCGTCTGTTTCCTGTCTCTTTACCGCCTGTTTCCCGCCTGTTTCCCGTCTGTTTCCTGTCTCTTTACCGCCTGTTTCCCGCCTGTTTACCGTCTGTTTACCGTCTGTTTCCCGCCTGTTTACCGTCTGTTTCCTGTCTCTTTACCGCCTGTTTCCCGTCTGTTTACCGCCTGTTTACCGTCTGTTTACCGTCTGTTTACCGCCTGTTTCCCGTCTCTTTCCCGCCTGTTTCCCGCCTGTTTACCGTCTGTTTCCTGTCTCTTTACCGCCTGTTTCCCGTCTGTTTACCGCCTGTTTACCGTCTGTTTACCGTCTGTTTACCGCCTGTTTCCCGCCTGTTTCCCGCCTGTTTACCGTCTGTTTACCGTCTGTTTCCCGCCTGTTTACCGTCTGTTTCCTGTCTCTTTACCGCCTGTTTCCCGCCTGTTTACCGTCTGTTTACCGTCTCTTTACCGCCTGTTTACCGTCTGTTTCCCGCCTGTTTACCGTCTGTTTCCCGCCTCTTTCCCGTCTGTTTACCGTCTCTTTACCGCCTGTTTACCGCCTGTTTCCCGCCTGTTTCCCGCCTGTTTACCGTCTTTTTACCGTCTCTTTACCGTCTGTTTACCGTCTGTTTACAGTCTGTTTCCCGTCTGTTTCCCGCCTGTTTCCCGCCTGTTTCCCGCCTGTTTCCCGCCTGTTTACCGTCTCTTTCCCGCCTGTTTCCCGCCTGTTTCCCGCCTGTTTCCCGCCTGTTTCGCGCCTGTTTCCCGTCTGTTTCCCGTCTGTTTCCCACCTGTTTCCCGTCTGTTTCCCGCCTGTTTCCCGCCTGTTTACCGTCTGTTTCCCGCCTGTTTCCCACCTGTTTCCCGCCTGTTTACCGTCTGTTTCCCGTCTGTTTCCCGCCTGTTTACCGCCTGTTTACCGTCTCTTTACCGTCTGTTTACCGTCTGTTTACCGTCTGTTTCCCGTCTGTTTCCCGTCTGTTTACCGCCTGTTTACCGTCTCTTTACCGTCTGTTTACCGCCTGTTTACCGTCTGTTTACCGCCTGTTTACCGTCTGTTTCCTGTCTCTTTACCGCCTGTTTACCGCCTGTTTCCCGCCTGTTTCCCGCCTGTTTACCGCCTGTTTCCCGCCTGTTTACCGTCTGTTTACCGCCTGTTTACCGCCTGTTTCCCGTCTCTTTACCGTCTGTTTCCCGCCTGTTTACCGCCTGTTTCCTGTCTCTTTACCGCCTGTTTACCGCCTGTTTCCCGTCTCTTTACCGTCTGTTTCCCGCCTGTTTACCGTCTGTTTACCGTCTCTTTACCGTCTGTTTCCCGCCTGTTTACCGTCTGTTTCCCGCATGTTTACCGTCTGTTTCCCGCCTGTTTACCGTCTGTTTCCCGCCTGTTTACCGTCTGTTTCCCGCATGTTTACCGTCTCTTTACCGCCTGTTTACCGCCTGTTTCCCGCCTGTTTCCCGCCTGTTTACCGCCTCTTTCCCGTCTGTTTACCGTCTCTTTACCGCCTGTTTCCCGCCTGTTTACCGTCTGTTTCCCGCCTGTTTCCCGTCTGTTTCCCGTCTGTTTCCCGTCTGTTTACCGTCTGTTTCCCGTCTGTTTCCCGTCTGTTTCCCACCTGTTTCCCGCCTGTTTACCGTCTGTTTCCCGCCTGTTTCCCGTCTGTTTCCCACCTGTTTCCCGCCTGTTTACCGTCTGTTTCCCGCCTGTTTCCCGTCTGTTTCCCGTCTGTTTACCGTCTGTTTCCCGTCTGTTTCCCGTCTGTTTCCCGCCTGTTTCCCACCTGTTTCCCGCCTGTTTCCCGTCTGTTTCCCGCCTGTTTCCCGTCTGTTTCCCGTCTGTTTCCCGTCTGTTTCCCACCTGTTTCCCGCCTGTTTACCGTCTGTTTCCCGCCTGTTTCCCGCCTGTTTCCCGCCTGTTTCCCACCTGTTTCCCGCCTGTTTCCCGCCTGTTTCCCGTCTCTTTCCCGCCTGTTTACCGTCTGTTTCCCGCCTGTTTACCGCCTGTTTACCGTCTGTTTCCCGCCTGTTTCCCGCCTGTTTCCCGCCTGTTTCCCACCTGTTTCCCGCCTGTTTCCCGCCTGTTTCCCGTCTCTTTCCCGCCTGTTTACCGCCTGTTTCCCGTCTGTTTACCGCCTGTTTCCCGCCTGTTTACTGTCTGTTTCCCCCCTGTTTACCGCCTGTTTACCGCCTGTTTACCGTCTGTTTCCCCCCTGTTTACCGCCTGTTTACCGCCTGTTTCCCGCCTGTTTCCCGTCTCTTTCCCGCCTGTTTCCCGTTTCTTTACCGCCTGTTTCCCGCCTGTTTCCCGCCTGTTTCCCGTCTGTTTACCGTCTGTTTACCGCCTGTTTCCCGTCTGTTTACCGCCTGTTTACCGCCTGTTTACCGTGTCTTTACCGCCTGTTTCCCGCCTGTTTCCCGCCTGTTTCCCGTCTGTTTACCGTCTGTTTCCCGCCTGTTTACCGTCTGTTTCCCGTCTGTTTCCCGCCTGTTTCCCGCCTGTTTCCCGCCTGTTTCCCGCCTGTTTCCCGCCTGTTTCCCGCCTGTTTCCCGTCTGTTTCCCGCCTGTTTCCCGCCTGTTTCCCGTCTGTTTCCCGCCTGTTTCCCGTCTCTTTACCGCCTGTTTACCGTCTGTTTCCCGTCTGTTTCCCGCCTGTTTCCCGCCTGTTTCCCGTCTGTTTCCCGCCTGTTTCCCGTCTCTTTACCGCCTGTTTCCCGTCTGTTTCCCGCCTGTTTCCTGTCTCTTTACCGTCTCTTTACCGTCTGTTTCCCCCCTGTTTCCCGCCTGTTTCCCGCCTGTTTCCCGCCTGTTTCCTGTCTGTTTCCTGCCTGTTTCCCGCCTGTTTACCGCCTGTTTACCGTGTCTTTACCGCCTGTTTCCCGCCTGTTTCCCGTCTGTTTACCGCCTGTTTACCGTCTCGTTACCGCCTGTTTCCCGTTTCTTTCCCGTCTGTTTCCCGCCTGTTTACCGTCTGTTTACCGTCTGTTTTCCCCCTGTTTACCGCCTGTTTACCGCCTGTTTCCCGCCTGTTTCCCGTCTCTTTCCCGCCTGTTTCCCGTTTCTTTCCCGTCTGTTTCCCGTCTCTTTCCCGCCTGTTTCCCGTTTCTTTACCGCCTGTTTCCCGCCTGTTTCCCGCCTGTTTCCCGTTTCTTTACCGCCTGTTTCCCGCCTGTTTCCCGCCTGTTTCCCGTTTCTTTACCGCCTGTTTCCCGTCTGTTTCCCGCCTGTTTCCCGTCTGTTTCCTGTCTCTTTACCGTCTCTTTACCGTCTGTTTCCCGTCTGTTTCCCGTCTGTTTCCCGCCTGTTTCCCGCCTGTTTCCCGTCTGTTTCCCGTCTGTTTCCCGCCTGTTTCCCGCCTGTTTCCCGCCTGTTTCCCGCCTGTTTCCCGTCTCTTTACCGCCTGTTTCCCGTCTGTTTCCCGCCTGTTTCCCGTCTGTTTCCCGCCTGTTTCCCGCCTGTTTCCCGCCTGTTTCCCGCCTGTTTCCCGCCTGTTTCCCGTCTCTTTACCCCCTGTTTCCCGTCTGTTTCCCGCCTGTTTCCCGTCTGTTTCCCGCCTGTTTCCCGCCTGTTTACCGTCTCTTTACTGCCTGTTTCCCGCCTGTTTCCCGCCTGTTTCCCCCCTCTTTACCGCCTGTTTCCTCCCCGGTAAGGACTGCCTGTCGTCCTCTCGGCTCAGGACCTTAATCCTCTGTGATGGCTAATCCGCAGACGGAGCTGATCAGAAACGAGTCGTATCATCGACTTAACGAACGAGCTTCTCATCTCCTTTAATCAATATTACAATATCTGCCAATTAGCGGATTATTCCGTTTCCCCGTGAACGCGGGACCTGCTGATCCATCGCCGCCTCATCGCTAACACGGCGATAACGACGGCTGATTCTGATTCCAGAAGAGAGGGCGGCGTCTTAATCACGCTCCTTCCCGAGTGTTGACGAGCTTTCACAAGTAAATTAATTAAAACTTTTCCCCCTAACCCTCGTCTTCAAGTCAAGATTAGAATCACCACGTTTGGAGTATTTAATCAAAAATACATTCTGCAAATTAATTAAGATCTCATTTGCATTTGTGTATGTTAATGTGGAAGACGGGGTTTTGATCCTCATCGCCGCGGCAACCGCTCTGTAGCCGCCTCCCACTCCGGCGCTGAACCGGCCAATCAGAGCGAACCGCGCTGAACTCCGACCTTTTTAGCCGCTTTAACAGACACAGATCCAGTTGGAGTAGGAAAGTATCCGATCTAAACAGTTCCTAGTAGCCAAAACGGCAGCGGTCCCCACCCTGGTCATCCCGCTGCTGCTTCCACCTGCCTGCTGTCCCCACCTCTGGTCATCCCGCTGCTGCTTCCACCTGCCTGCTGTCCCCACCTCTGGTCATCCCGCTGCTGCTTCCACCTGCCTGCTGTCCCCACCTCTGGTCATCCCGCTGCTGCTTCCACCTGCCTGCTGTCCCCACCTCTGGTCATCCCGCTGCTGCTTCCACCTGCCTGCTGTCCCCACCCTGGTCATCCCGTTGCTGCTTCCACCTGCCTGCTGTCCCCACCTCTGGTCATCCCGCTGCTGCTTCCACCTGCCTGCTGTCCCCACCTCTGGTCATCCCGCTGCTGCTTCAATGCAGCAGCGTCCAACGCAGAGCCTACGGCGTAGGTTACGCGGCGACGCGCGCCGTACACCGTACCCTACGCCGTACCAGTGGTGTAAAGTAACGAAGTACAAGTACTTCGTTATTGTACTTAAGTAAGATTTTTGAGAATTTGTACTTTTATTGATACTTTCATTTTTACTTTACTTTGTTACATTTTCAAGGAAAAAATCCTACTTTTAATCCGCTATATTTAAAATTGGACATGTCGTTACTCGCTACAAATTAAAGTCTTACATTAAATGAAAATGTAGGCTATTGCCGTGAGAACAGCACAGCAGGGCTGATTTATGGTTCCGCGTTACACCGACGCAGAGCTACGGCGTAGGGTACGCGGCGACGCAGACCCTACGCCGTAGCCTACGGCTTAGGGTCTGCCCGTGATTGCCCGTGATTGCCCGTGATTGCCCGGCGGTGGCTCCGTGACGAGACACCTGGGGCGGACGGGGAGACTCGGCCTCCCCGAGAAGGAGACGCATCTCCCGGGAGAGTTGTGCTGCAGAGGCGGGCCGGAAGGCCGGAGGAACTGCCGTCGCGTCGAGGGCCGATGAAGACGGAAGCCTGAATTATGGTTCTGCGTTAAATCGACGCAGAGCCTACGCCATAGAGTACGGCGTAGGGTACGCGGCGAAGCGCACCGTACGGTGCGTGTCGCCGTACCCTACGCCGTAGGCCCTGCGTTGGTGTAACGCGGAACCATAAATCAGCCTTGAGCGGCAGCCGACGTGTGTCCATGCGCACCATTCTTTGATTCCACCCCTTCTAAGGTGGTTTTGGAATTTAAAAGTTCAAAAGTCTCATCCTTTATCAGCTGGGGTTGCTTAATGTTGTCACTGCAGGCTGGGGGTGGACCTGTCAGCGGGGCCAATGGGGTACAGCAGCAGTGATGAGCAAAGGGAGAAATTAAAATGGGGTAATGGAAACAAACGCTAAAGGGGTCAGAATAATATCACCATTATTTAGAGTTGTAAGCAAATTCTTGGATTCTTCATTTCTTTGCAATCCTTTTGAAAATAATTTTGTACTTGAATTTTGTACTTTTTACTTTTGTACTTAAGTACATTTTACACCATGTACTTTTGGTACTTTATTATATTTAATTTGAGGTACTTTTTACTTTTACTTAAGTACAATATTTTTGTACTTTTTCCACCTCTGCGCCGTACCCTACGCCGTAGTCCCTGCGTCGATTTAACGTGGAACCATAAATCAGCTCCCGAACCAGCTCCGAAAACATGGGATCAAATTTCTTACCAGGCGTTATTTGGATAAACTGAGCCCAGGTTGGGGATCTTAACGGTTACTTTTACGCCTGAAAAAATATTAAAACTTAATAAAGTGGCATATTAACAGCGCTACAGCGGAAATTAAAACAGCTTTTATCTCTGGGCTTCCTGATATGTTGTGACGTTTGTGCAAACGTAACTACGCAGTCGCTTACGTACCCGAACGTAAACCACGCAGTGACAGAGCAGCAAAATGTAGGAGTAGTGGGGGGATTGGGACAGACCTGGGAAGATTACAAGCCCTAAAATCTGTGGCTTCTTTTTCAGGGCTAGTGGTAGTGAGGGAGGGCTAGTGGTAGAAAGTAGGGGGAGTGTTGGGACTGGCCCTAAGTCCAGGTCAGGGTTCAGGTTTCTCCCGTCTGGACCTGGTCCACCAGTTCTGGGGGGTCGGGAGGAGGGACGTTTCCCATCATCCTCTGCTTCTCCATCGGCCCCGGAGGGAATGAAAGATTCAATTAAAGGACACGGTGTAGCAGCGTAGCGGTAGCGTTAGCGACGGCGGCCCCTCCAGCGCGGAGGTTA
Organism: Cololabis saira; assembly: GCF_033807715.1. Taxonomy (NCBI): domain Eukaryota; kingdom Metazoa; phylum Chordata; class Actinopteri; order Beloniformes; family Belonidae; genus Cololabis; species Cololabis saira. Next base: position 42,446,636 of record NC_084602.1, read on the forward strand.
ATGTGAGTGATTGTAGGAGGACGAGTCCGTGAACGTTAGTTAATTTACCCCCAAACCCCCCGTTCCTCCCCACCGCGGCTAACAGCTATTCTAAGAGCAGTATGATGTAAAACTCTCTCGGGGGGAAACCCACGGCTCCGGCGCTGAACCCATTTAAGACGCCGGGCCGATTCCTCGGCCCCCCCGAACTGATTCCTCGGCCCCCCAAACCCCCAAGGTTTGATGGGAAATTAACCGTCAGGGCCGTGTTTAAACTGTAAGACCTGGTAGAACCAGCAGGTCTGGAGCTAATGAAGCTAATAAAGCTAATATATATATATATATATATATATATATATATATATATATATATATATATGGAGGTATATAATTGTGTGTATTTGTGTGTTTTTGTGATTTGTGTGTTTTTGTGTGTGATTTGTGTGTTTTTGTGTGTGTATATATATATATATATATATATATATATATATACACATATATCTGCTAATATGGTCCCTCTGGTTGTGGACTGGTGGACTGGAACCAGACTAACTGACCCCCCATCTCTGATCACAGTCGTACAGAGATACAGCTCTTTTATTTCTTTACCTTGTCTGCATTTATATTAATGGTTACGGAAGAGAATCAGGGCCTCGCAGGAGAAAAAATATTTGAGAGGGGAAGATTTTTTTTTATTATTTATTATTTACTTCGAGAAAAAAGTCGAAATGTCGAGAAAAAAGTTGAATTTCAAGAATAAAGTGTAAATGTCTCCTCTGGCCCATCAAATCCAGTTGGAGTGTCTATAGGCCTACGAGGCAACTTTTTTCTCGACATTTTGACTTTTTACTCGACATTTCAACGTTTTTCTCAAAGTGCATAATAAAAAAAGAATCGTCCTCCTCTAAAATATTATTTTTATTTTACTCCTGCCTGGCCCTGATTCTCTTCCGTAAATGGTTAGTATCAAGTTTGGTTAAACTTAAAGCATATATATGCATTTTAATCTTCTTAATCTCTTTAATACTTTTTTTTTGTTTGTTTGTTTGTTTGTAAGAGGGATGGGGGGGGGGCATCTGCTGCAAATCTGAAATGAGAGAAACAGGAAAACACACAAGCTTTTGGAACAGAAACGGGAACAAAGACACAAACAGCAACCAGTCCAGATGAAGCTTTCCAACCTGTTTCTAGAAATGTTTTTACATTAAAAAAACGTATTTAAGAGGGGTAGTGACTTTAGCCCGTCTGAAGATTTTTGTACGAGCTCAAACAGCAGCTGGTTTAAACCGCAGGGACGTCTGTAATTAATAATCAATACCGTATTGAGTTTTCCTTCAGTCTGTAACCCGCTGATCCACTGATCGCTGATTCACTGATCGCTGATTCTCTGATCGGTTCTGCCGGGTCTTTGCTGATCGCTGATTGGCTGATCGGTTCTGCCGGGTCTCCTGCTCTAGAGCTCCGCGGTGATTAACGGCTTCATCACCAGATTCTGGAGTTTCCTGTAAAAAAACCCTCCAGATCCTGGATTGTACTTCAACATTAATCTGGACATTTCGACTTTATTTGCAAAGTTTCGACTTTGCTCGACATAGTAGAGGAATGAGTGTATACATTTTTTTTTAAATTAATTAGGGCCCGAGCACTTGCAGTGCGAAGGCCCTATTGTATTTGCAGGAATTTTTATTATTAGGGCCCGAGCACTTGCAGTGCGAAGGCCCTATTGTATCTGTAGGATTTTTTTTTTTTTTTTTTTTCTTTCTTTTTTCTTCTGACGAAAGGAGTGCCTTTTTGCCCCCCTAAACGTCCCCAAAAAGTCACCAAATGTTGCATGCAAGTCAGGCCTGGCAAAAAATTTGATATTTAATGGTTTACATTAATGGGCGTGGCAAAATGGCTCAACAGCGCCCCCCGGAAAACTTTGTACCTCAAGCCCCACAATACGGTTTGACGTACATGCACGAAAATCGGTACACACCTGTATCATGGCACAACTTAAACAAAAGTCTCTTGGCGTCATGCCCGAAACCGAACAGGAAGTCGGCCATTTTGAATTAATCGTGTCACTTTGGCGCAATTTATGCCATTCCTTCGGCAGTTAATTCAGCCCGAACCGTAACGTGCCCCCAAGTGTGTTATACATCAAAATGTGCGTCTCCATCCTGCGACAACACGCATTACTTTTCTCTTTCAAAAGCGTTACCGTGGAGACGCTAGACGCCAAAAAGCGTGCCCACCCTTCATCTGGTTGGTTCAGACAGAAAAAACTTTGCGCCTCAAGCCCCATAATACGGTTTGACGTACATGAACGAAAATCGGTACACTCCTGTATCATGTCGCATCTAAAAGAAAAGTCTCTTGGCGCCATGGCCGAAACCGAACAGGAAGTCGGCCATTTTGAACATTCTGAATTAATCGTGTAATTTTGGAGCAATATATGCCATTCCTTCGAGAGTTAATTCAGCCCGAACCGTATCGTGAACCGAGATGTGTTATACATCAAAATGTGCGTCTCCATCCTGCGACTACACGCATTACTTTTCTCTTTCAAAAGTGTTACCGTGGCGACGCTAGACGCCAAAAAGCGCACCCCCCCTTCATCTGATTGGTCCATATTTGATAGTTCCCCAAAAGGCACCAAATTTGGCATGCAAGCCAGGCCTGGCGATAAATTTGATCTTTCATGGTTTGCATTAATGGGCGTGGCAAAATGGCTCAACAGCGCCCCCCGGAAAACTTTGTGCCTCAAGCCCCACAATACGGTTTGACGTACATGCACGAAAATCGATACACACCTGTATCATGGCACAACTTAAAGAAAAGTCTCTTGGAGCCATGGCCGAAACCGAACAGGATGTCGGCCATTTTGAATAAATTGTGTCATTTTGGCGAAATTTATGCCATTCCTTCGGCAGTTAATTCAGCCCGAACCGTAACGTGCACCCAGGTGTGTTATACATCAAAATGTGCGTCTACATCCTGCGACACCACGCATTACTTTTCTCTTTCAAAAGCGTTACCGTGGCGACGCTAGACGCCAAAAGGCGCGCCCGCCCTTCATGTGATTGGTCCATATTTGATAGTTCTCCAAAAGTCACCAAATTTTGCATGCAAGCCAGGCTTGGCGATAAATTGGATATTTCATGGCTTGCATTAATGGGTGTGGCCTAACGGCTCAACAGCGCCCCCTAGAATACTTTTATCTGCCATAACTTTTGAATGGTTTGACATAGGAAGTTGTGGGTGGTGTCATGGGACTCTGTAATGAGTCCTTAAGCTTCGTTGGCCTTAATTAGCCCCGCCCCTTCTTCTGATTGGTTGTCCATTTTTTCTGCTATAACTTTTTAATGGTTTGACATAGGAAGTCGTGGGTGGTGTCATGGGACTTTGTACTGAGTTCTTAAGCTTCGTTGGCCTTAATTAGCCCCGCCCCTTCTTCTGATTGGTTGTCCCGATTTTCTGCTATAACTTTGGAATGGTTTGACATAGAGAGTCGTGGGTGGTGTCATCAGATTCTGTATGGAGTCCTTGACCTTCATTGGCCTGAATTAGCCCCGCCCCTTCTTCGGATTGGTTGTCCCTTTTTTCTGCTATAACTTTTGAATGGTTTGACATAGGAAGTCATGGGTGGTGTCATTTCTGATATGCTTATGGGGGGCGGTGGCCGTGAGTGCGAGGGCCCGTTCATTGCTGCTTGCAGCTTTAATTAGGGCCCGAGCACTTGCAGTGCGAAGGCCCTATTGTATTTGCAGGAATTTTTATTATTATTAGGGCCCGAGCACCTTCAGTGCGAAGGCCCTATTGTATCTGTAGGAATTTTTATTATTATTATTATTAGGGCCCGAGCACTTGCAGTGCGAAGGCCCTATTGTATTTGCAGGAATTTTTATTATTATTATTTTTCTTCTGACAAAGTGATGGCCTTTTTGCCCCCCTTAACATGCCCAAAAAGTCACCAAATTTTGCACCCTAGTCAGGCCTGGCGAAAAATTTGATATTTAAAGGTTTGCATTAATGGGCGTGGCAAAATGGCTCAACAGCGCCCCCTTGAAAACTTTGTGCCTCAAGCCCCACGATACGGTTTGACGTACATGCACGAAAATCGGTACACACCTGTATCATGGGACAACTTAAAGAAAAGTCTCTTGGGGTCATGCCCGAAACCGAACAGGATGTCGGCCATTTTGAATTAGTCGTGTCATTTTGGCGAAATTTATGCCATTCCTTCGAAAGTTAATTCAGCCCGAACCGTAACGTACCCCCAAGTGTGTTATACATCAAAATGTGCGTCTCCATCCTGCGACAACACGCATTACTTTTCTCTTTCAAAAGCGTTACCGTGGCGACGCTAGACGTCAAAAAGCGCGCCCACCCTTCATCTGATTGGTTCTGACAGAAAAAACTTTGCGCCTCAAGCCCCATAATACGGTTTGACGTACATGAACGAAAATCGGTACACACCTGTATCATGTCGCAACTAAAAGAAAAGTCTCTTTGCGCCATGGCCGAAACCGAACAGGAAGTCGGCCATTTTGAACATTCTGAATTAATTGCGTAATTTTGGAGCAATATATGCTATTCCTTCAAGAGTTAATTCAGCCCGAACCGTATCAATAACCCAGATATGTTATACATCAAAATGTGCGTCTCCATCCTGCGACTACACGCATTACTTTTCTCTTTCAAAAGTGTTACCGTGGCGACGCTAGACGCCAACAAGCGCACCCCCCCTTCATCTGATTGGTCCATATTTGATAGTTCCCCAAAAGGCACCAAATTTGGCATGCAAGCCAGGCCTGGCGATAAATTTGATATTTCATGGTTTGCATTAATGGGCGTGGCAAAATGGCTCAACAGCGCCCCCCGGAAAACTTTGTGCCTCAAGCCCCACAATACGGTTTGACGTACATGCACGAAAATCGCTACACACCTGTATCATGGCAAAACTTAAAGAAAAGTCTCTTGGAGCCATGGCCGAAACCGAACAGGATGTCGGCCATTTCGAATAAATTGTGTCATTTTGGCGAAATTTATGCCATTCCTTCGGCAGTTAATTCAGCCCGAACCGTAACGTGCACCCAGGTGTGTTATACATCAAAATGTGCGTCTACATCCTGCGACACCACGCATTACTTTTCTCTTTCAAAAGTGTTACCGTGGCGACGCTAGACGCCAAAAGGGGCGCCCCCCCTTCATGTGATTGGTCCATATTTGATAGTTCTCCAAAAGTCACCAAATTTTGCACGCAAGCCAGACTTGGCAATAAATGTGATATTTCATGGTTTGCATTAATGGGCGTGGCCTAACGGCTCAACAGCGCCCCCTAGAATACTTTTATCTGCCATAACTTTTGAATGGTTTGACATAGGAAGTTGTGGGTGGTGTCATGGGACTCTGTAATGAGTCCTTAAGCTTCGTTGGCCTTAATTAGCCCCGCCCCTTCTTCTGATTGGTTGTCCCTTTTTTCTGCTATAACTTTGGAATGGTTTGACATAGAGAGCCGTGGGTGGTGTCATGGGAATCTGTATAGAGTCCTTGACCTTCATTGGCCTGAATTAGCCCCGCCCCTTCTTGTCATTGGTTGTCCCTTTTTTCTGCTATAACTTTTGAATGGTTTGACATAGGAAGTCGTGGGTGGTGTCATGGGACTCTGTAATGAGTCCTTAAGCTTCGTTAGCCTTAATTAGCCCCACCCCTTCTTCTGATTGGTTGTCCCGATTTTCTGCTATAACTTTGGAATGGTTTGACATAGAGAGTCGTGGGTGGTGTCATTAGATTCTTTATGGAGCCCTTGACCTTCATTGGCTTAAATTAGCCCCGCCCCTTCTTCTGATTGGTTGTCCCTTTTTTCTGCTATAACTTTTGAATGGTTTGACATAGGAAGTCGTGGGTGGTGTCATGGGACTCTGTAATGAGTCCTTAAGCTTCGTTGGCTTAATTAGCCCCGCCCCTTCATAGGAATTCGTGGGTGGTGTCATTTCTGATACTTATGGGGGGCGGTGGCCGTGAGTGCGAGGGCCCGTTCATTGCTGCTTGCAGCTTTAATTATTATTATTATTATTTTCCTGACAAAGTGAAGGCCTTTTTGCCCCCCTTAACATGCCCAAAAGTCACCAAATTTTGCACCCTAGTCAGGCCTGGCGAAAAATTTGATATTTAAAGGTTTGCATTAATGGGCGTGGCAAAATGGCTCAACAGCGCCCCCTTGAAAACTTTGTGCCTCAAGCCCCACGATACGGTTTGACGTACATGCACGAAAATCGGTACACACCTGTATCATGGGACAACTTAAAGAAAAGTCTCTTGGGGTCATGCCCGAAACCGAACAGGATGTCGGCCATTTTGAATTAGTCGTGTCATTTTGGCGAAATTTATGCCATTCCTTCGAAAGTTAATTCAGCCCGAACCGTAACGTGCCCCCAAGTGTGTTATACATCAAAATGTGCGTCTCCATCCTGCGACAACACGCATTACTTTTCTCTTTCAAAAGCGTTACCGTGGCGACGCTAGACGCCAAAAAGCGCGCCCACCCTTCATCTGATTGGTTCGACAGAAAAAACTTTGTGCCTCAAGCCCCATAATACGGTTTGACGTACATGAACGAAAATCGGTACACACCTGTATCATGTTGCAACTAAAAGAAAAGTCTCTTGGCGCCATAGCCAAAACCGAACAGGAAGTCGGCCATTTTGAACATTCTGAATTAATTGCGTAATTTTGGAGCAATATATGCCATTCATTCGAGAGTTAATTCAGCCCGAACCGTATCGTGCCCCCAGGTGTGTTATACATCAAAATGTGCGTCTACATCCTGCGACTACACGCATTACTTTTCTCTTTCAAAAGTGTTACCGTGGCGACGCTAGACGCCAACAAGCGCACCCCCCCTTCATCTGATTGGTCCATATTTGATAGCTCCCCAAAAGGCACCAAATTTGGCATGCAAGCCAGGCCTGGTGATAAATTTGATATTTCATGGTTTGCATTAATGGGCGTGGCAAAATGGCTCAACAGCGCCCCCTAGAAAACTTTGTGCCTCAAGCCCCACAATACGGTTTGACGTACATGCACGAAAATCGCTACACACCTGTATCATGGCACAACTTAAAGAAAAGTCTCTTGGAGCCATGGCCGAAACCGAACAGGATGTCGGCCATTTTGAATACATTGTGTCATTTTGGCGAAATTTATGCCATTCCTTCGGCAGTTAATTCAGCCCGAACCGTAACGTGCCCCCAGGTGTGTTATACATCAAAATGTGCGTCTACATCCTGCGACACCACGCATTACTTTTCTCTTTCAAAAGTGTTACCGTGGCGACGCTAGACGCCAAAAGGCGCGCCCCCCCTTCATGTGATTGGTCCATATTTGATAGTTCTACAAAAGTCACCAAATTTTGCATGCAAGCCAGACTTGGCGATACATTTGATATTTCATGGTTTGCATTAATGGGCGTGGCCTAACGGCTCAACAGCGCCCCCTGCCATAACTTTTGAATGGTTTGACATAGAGAGTCCTGGGTGGTGTCATAAGATTCTGTATGGAGTCCTTGACCTTCATTGGCATGAATTAGCCCCGCCCCTTCTTGTCATTGGTTGTCCCTTTTTTCTGCTATAACATTTTAATTGTTTGACATAGGAAGTCGTGGGTGGTGTCATCAGATTCTTTATGGAGCCCTTGACCTTCATTGGCTTAAATTAGCCCCGCCCCTTCTTCTGATTGGCTGTCCCTTTTTTCTGCTATAACTTTTGAAAGGTTTGACATAGAGAGTCGTGGGTGGTGTCATCAGATTCTGTATGGAATCCTTGACCTTCATTGGCTTGAATTAGCCCTGCCCCTTCTTCTGATTGGTTGTCCCTTTTTTCTGCTATAACTTTTCAATGGTTTGACATAGGAAGTCGTGGGTGGTGTCATTTCTGATACTTATGGGGGGCGGTGGCCGTGAGTGCGAGGGCCCGTTCATCGCTGCTTGCAGCTTTAATTAGGGCCCGAGCACCTTCAGTGCGAAGGCCCTATTGTATCTGTAGGAATTCTTCGCGTTATTAGGGCCCGAGCACCTTCAGAGCGAAGGCCCTATTGTATTTGCAGGAATTTTTATTATTATTATGGGCATGCCAAGTAATGGCATGACCATATTGCAATCGTCCAGAATGGCCCAAAAGGCAATGTTGCTAGCATTTTGCTAACAAGCTAAAGTCGCAAAAGTCCCACGTCACACCAGCGGGTGTACAGCATGACCCCGCTCTGATCTGGAAAAAAAAAATCCCCAAAAAATAAAACACGCCCGAAAAAATGAGGAAAAACATGAAAATGAAGGCGATATATTGGTATACAGAAAAGGTTTCCCTTTTCTTCTTATTCTTATTCCGCACTTTTTTTCGTCCGTTAATACGGCCCGAACCGCAACGTGCACCCATGCATGGCATACATCGTTGGATGCGTCTCCATCGTGATTCGATGGGTATTACTTTTCTCAGTAATAGGGGTTACCGTGGCAACGCTAGTTGCCCAAAAGCAAAAAAAAGGCGAAAATTCCCACGCTTATTGCTCGGCCGAACTTTATCGTAGAGACATCGTTCAAACTTTAAAACACTCGGCCCGATAGTCTTTAAAGGACCATACAACTTCATCATTCTAGTTATTACGGTTTTTGCGATATTTAACTTTCAATTTAAAAAAAAAATCCCTTTTATTTTGAACGTTTGTTGCTAGGCAACGGTTTATCGTACAGACATCATTACAACATTGACAAACCCGGGACGCTTTGTACTGCAACATATTTTAGTCTCGTCAAGCTTGCTATTACGGTTTTTGAGATATTCCACATTGTTCATTTTGATGCTAACGGAACTTCGGATGCTTGTTGCGCGGCAACACGATATCGTAGAGACTTTAATTTAACGTTAAAAGACTCGGGTTGCTGTGGACTACAACATACTAAGGTCTCATTACGCTGTCGTTTACAGCTTTTGAGATATTGAAGCCTAATTGTCCCATTCTATCCTATGGCGCTTGTTACCATGGCAACAAAAACCTATGCATTTGTATGGGGGAGCATGTGAATAAAACATCTGTTAATGCTGCCCAGACCGGAACGTGCACCCATGCATGGCATACATCGTTGGATGCGTCTCGATCGTGCCTCGATGGGCATTACTTTTCTCAGTCGAAAGTGTTACCGTGGCAACGCTAGATGCCAAAAAGCAAAAAAAAAGGCAAAAATTTGAACGTTTATTGCTCGGCCAGACTTTATCGTAGAGACATCGTTCAAACTTTCAAACACTCGGCCCGATTGGCACTAACGGACCGTCCAAGCTCATTATGCCAATTATTACACTTTTTGCGATAATGACCTTTCATTTTTTTCTTTATTTCCGTTTGACTTTGGACGCTTGTTGCTAGGCAACAGATTATCGTAGAGACATCCTACAAATGTTCCCCGACTCGGCACGCTCTGGGCTTCAACATATTCAAATTTCATGAAGCTGTTATTTAAGGAAATTTTATGTCAAAATCCATGCCAAATGGCCCCATTCATTCGAATGGGTTTTTTTACCACGGTGAAACAAAAACCTATCCATTAATGTAGCCTGAACCGCAACGTGCACCCATGCATGGCATACATCGTTAGATGCGTCTCCATGTTGCCTCGATGGGCATTACTTTTTTCAGTCAAAAGTGTCACCGTGGGGGGCGCTAGACGCCAAAAAGCGCACGCCTTTAATAACTATTGGGAGCACAGGAATGAATGCAATACAACCGTAAACACCTCAAACTGACATAGAACCACCCCGAACACAACCACTACAGCCCTAAACCAAAGCAGCGAGAGGGGTCGAATGGGCGGTAGGGCATGCCCATATCAAAATTTCTAGAAATTTTCTAGTTATTATTATTATTATTTTCCTGACAAAGTGAAGGCCTTTTTGCCCCCCTTAACATGCCCAAAAAGTCACCAAATTTTGCACCCTAGTCAGGCCTGGCGAAAAATTTGATATTTAAAGGTTTGCATTAATGGGTGTGGCAAAATGGCTCAACAGCGCCCCCTTGAAAACTTTGTGCCTCAAGCCCCACGATACGGTTTGACGTACATGCACGAAAATCGGTACACACCTGTATCATGGGACAACTTAAAGAAAAGTCTCTTGCCGTCATGCCCGAAACCGAACAGGAAGTCGGCCATTTTGAATTAATCGTGTCACTTTGGCGCAATTTATGCCATTCCTTCGGCAGTTAATTCAGCCCGAACCGTAACGTGCACCCAGGTGTATTATACATCAAAATGTGCGTCTCCCTCCTGCGACCACACGCATTACTTTTCTCTTTCAAAAGCGTTACCGTGGCGACGCTAGACGCCAAAAAGCGCGCCCACCCTTCATCTGGTTGGTTCAGACAGAAAAAACTTTGCGCCTCAAGCCCCATAATACGGTTTGACGTACATGAACGAAAATTGGTACACTCCTGTATCATGTCGCAACTAAAAGAAAAGTCTCTTGGCGCCATGGCCGAAATCGAACAGGAAGTCGGCCATTTTGAACATTCTGAATTAATTGCGTAATTTTGGAGCAATATATGCCATTCTTCGAGAGTTAATTCAGCCCGAACCGTATCGTGAACCCAGATGTGTTATACATCAAAATGTGCGTCTCCATCCTGCGACTACACGCATTACTTTTCTCTTTCGAAAGTGTTACCGTGGCGACGCTAGACGCCAACAAGCGCACCCCCCCTTCATCTGATTGGTCCATATTTGATAGTTCCCCAAAAGGCACCAAATTTGGCATGCAAGCCAGGCCTGGTGATAAATTTGATATTTCATGGTTTGCATTAATGGGCGTGGCAAAATGGCTCAACAGCGCCCCCCGGAAAACTTTGTGCCTCAAGCCCCACAATACGGTTTGACGTACATGCACGAAAATCGCTACACACCTGTATCATGGCACAACTTAAAGAAAAGTCTCTTGGAGCCATGGCCGAAACCGAACAGGATGTCGGCCATTTTGAATAAATTGTGTCATTTTGGCGAAATTTATGCCATTCCTTCGAGAGTTAATTCAGCCCGAACCGTATCGTGCACCCAGGTGTGTTATACATCAAAATGTGCGTCTACATCCTGCGACACCACGCATTACTTTTCTCTTTCAAAAGTGTTACCGTGGCGACGCTAGACGCCAAAAGGCGCGCCCCCCCTTCATGTGATTGGTCCATATTTGATAGTTCTCCAAAAGTCACCAAATTTTGCATGCAAGCCAGGCCTGGTGATAAATTTTATATCTCATGGTTTGCATTAATGGGCGTGGCCTAACGGCTCAACATCGCCCCCTAGAATACTTTTCTCTGCCATAACTTTTGAATGGTTTGACATAGAGAGTCGTGGGTGGTGTCATCAGATTCTGTATGGAGTCCTTGACCTTCATTGGCCTGAATTAGCCCCGCCCCTTCGTCTGATTGGTTGTCCCTTTTTTCTGCTATAAACTTTGAATGGTTTGACATAGGAAGTCGTAGGTGGTGTCAAGGGACTCTGCAATGAGTCCTTGAGCTTCTTTGGCCTGAATTAGCCCCGCCCCTTCTTCTGATTGGTTGTCCCTTATTTATAATAAAATCGCCACGAGCCGCCAGTCGCTCTCGCGCTGACTCCCGCTTCCTGATTCAAACGTCTGCCGGCCCCGCCCCCCGACCAATCGGTGGCGAGTAGGGTGATGACGGCCCCGCCCCCCGACCAATCAGTGGCGAGTAGGGTGATGACGGCCCCGCCCCCCGACCAATCAGCTCCCTGTAATGTGGTGACGTCAGAAATATTCCCAGCTCAGCCCGGTTACAACCTTGGCAGAATGGTTACAGAAAAAGTAATAATTAAAATAGTAGGGTTTTACTAATATTTATAACTTACAAATATTTTAAAAAATTAGAAAAAACAGCTCCAGACTTACATTACTAAATATCGATATGTTGGTCTCTCCTAAGTCAGTAGGTCAGATAGAAATGAGAAGCTGAGTCTTAGCTCAGCCAGAGTGTTCCCGTCTTTGGAGTCAGAGATCAGAGTTCGATTCCCGCAGTATCCAGACTTTTTTGTCAGCAATTTTTTTTTTTTCTACATCAATATGTGCGTCCCTGTCCTGCAACGACGCACATTACTTTTCTCATTTAAAAGCGTTACCGCGGCAACGCTAGACACCAAAAAGTGCGCCCACCCTTCATCTGATTGGTTCAGAGGGAAAAAACTTTGAGCCTCAAGCCCCATAATACGGTTTGACGTACATGAACGAAAATCGGTACACACCTGTATCATGTCGCAACTTAAAGAAAAGTCTCTTGGCGCCATGGCCGAAATTGAACAGGAAGTCGGCCATTTTGAATTAATTGTGTAATTTTGGCGCAATTAATGCCATTCCTTCGGCAATTAATACGGCCCGAACCGTAACGTGCACCCAGGTGACTTATACCTCAAAATGTGCGTCTCCATCTTGCGACTACGCGCACTACTTTTCTCTTTCAAAAGTGTTACCGTGGCGATGCTAGACGCCAAAAAGCGTGCCCCCTTAATCTGATATATCGCTATATATCGCTATCTTGGTCTCTCCTCTATCAGTCAGTCAGAAAACAGCCAAGCTGATTCGTGGCTGAGGGGTAGCGTCGCCGTCTTTCATGTGAGAGATCGAGGGTTCGATTCCAGCTCAATGCAAAGGCTGTCAGCAACTTGTGTGTTTTTTTTAACATCAAGATGTGCGTCTCCGTCCTGCAACGACGCGCATTACTTTTCTCATTCAAAAGCATTACCGTAGCAACACTCGACGCCAAAAAGTGCGCCACCCTTCATCTGATTGGTCCATATTTGATAGTTCCCCAAAAGTCACCAAATTTTGCATGCAATCCAGGATTTGCGATAAACTTGATATTTCATGGTTTGTATTAATGGGCGTGGCAAAATGGCTCAACAGCGCCCCCCGGAAAACTTTGTGCCTCAAGCCCCACAATACGGTTTGACGTACATGCACGAAAATCGGTACACACCTGTATCATGTCGCAACTTAAAGAAAAGTCTCTTAGCCCCGCCCCTTCTTCTGATTGGTTGTCCCTTTTTCCTGCTATAACATTTGAATGTTTTGACATAGAGAGCCGTGGGTGATGTCATGGGAATCTGTAATTAGTCCTTGAGCTTATTTGGCCTTCATTAGCCCCGCCCCTTCTTCTGATTGGTTGTCCCGACTTTCTGCTATAACTTTTGAATGGTTTGACATAGAGAGTCGTGGGTGGTGTCATCAGACTCTGTATGGAGTCCTTGACCTTCATTGGCCTGAATTAGCCCCGCCCCTTCTTGTGATTGGTTGTCCCTTTTTTCTGCTATAACTTTTGAATGGTTTGAGATAGGAAGTCGTGGGTGGTGTCGTTTCTGATATGCTTATGGGGGGCGGTGCCGGTGAGTGCGAGGGCCCGTTCATCGCTGCTTGCAGCTTTAATTATTATTATTATTATTTTTCTGACGAAAGGAGGGCCTTTTTGCCCCCCTAAACGTGTCCAAAAAGTCACCAAATTTTGCACGCAAACCAGGCCTGGCGAAAAATTTGATATTTTATGGTTTGCATTAATGGGCGTGGCAAAATGGCTCAACAGCGCCCCCCGGAAAACTTTGTGCCTCAAGCCCCACGATACGGTTTGACGTACATGCACGAAAATCAGTACACACCTGTATCATGGCACAACTTAAAGAAAAGTCTCTTGGAGTCATGCCCGAAACCGAACAGGATGTCGGCCATTTTGAATTAATCGTGTCATTTTGGCGAAATTCATGCCATTCCTTCGGCAGTTAATACGGCCCGAACCGTAACGAGCACCCAGGTGTGTTATACATCAAAATGTGCGTCTCCATCCTCCGACACCACGCATTACTTTTCTCTTTCAAAAGCGTTACCGTGGCGTTACTAGACGCCAAAAAGCTTGCCCACCCTTCATCTGATTGGTTCAGACAGAAAAAACTTTGCGCCTCAAGCCCCATAATACGGTTTGACGTACATGAACGAAAATCGGTACACACCTGTATCATGTCACAACTTAAAGAAAAGTCTCTTGGTGCCATGGCCAAAACCGAACAGGAAGTCGGCCATTTTGAACATTCTGAATTAATCACGTAATTTTGGAGCAATACATGTCATTCCTTTGAGAATTAATACGGCCCGAACCGTAACGTGCACCCAGGTGTGTTATACATCAAAATATGCGTCTCCATCCTGCGACTATGCGCATTACTTTTCTCTTTCAAAAGTGTTACCGTGGCGACGCTAGACGCCAACAAACGCACCCCCCCTTCATCTGATTTGTCCATATTTGATAGTTCTCCAAAAGGCACCAAATTTTGCATGCAAGCCAGGCCTGGTGATAAATTTGATATTTCATGGTTTGCATTAATGGGCGTGGCCTAATGGCTCAACAGTGCCCCCTAGAATACTTTTCTCTGCCATAACTTTTGAATGGTTTGACATAAAGAGTCGTGGGTGGTGTCATGGGACTCGGTATTGAGTCCTTGACCATAATTGGCCTTAATTAGCCCCGCCCCTTCTTCTGATTGGTTGTCCCTATTTTCTGCTATAACTTTTGAATGGTTTGACATAGAGAGTCGTGGGTGATGTCATCAGAATCTGTATGGAGTCCTTGAACTTCATTGGCCTGAATTAGCCCCGCCCCTTTTTCTGATTGGTTGTCCCGATTTTCTGCTATAACTTTTGAATGGTTTGACATAGGAAGTTGTGGGTGGTGTCATCAGATTCTTTATGGAGTCCTTGACCTTCATTGGCCTGAATTAGCCCCGCCCCTTCTTCTGATTGGTTGTCCTTTTTTTATAATTAAATTGCCGCGAGCCGCCAGTCGCTCTCGCGCTGACTCCCGCTTCCTGATTCAAACGTCTGCCGGCCCCGCCCCCTGACCAATCAGTGGCGAGTAGGGTGATGGCGGCCCCGCCCCCCGACCAATCAGTGGCGAGTAGGGTGATGACGGCGCCGCCCCCCGACCAATCAGTGGCGAGTAGGGTGATGACGGCCCCGCCCCCCGACCAATCAGCTCCCTGTAATGTGGTGACTTCAGAAATATTCCCGGCTCAGCCCGGTTACAACCTTGGCAGAATGGTTACAGAAAAAGTAATAATTTAAATAGTAGGGTTTTACTAATATTTATAACTTACAAATATTTAAAATATTAGGAAAAAAAAAGTTCCAGACATTCTATCGCTATGTTGGTCTGTCCTAAGCCAGTAGGTCAAATGAAAGGAATAGCTGAGACTTAGCTCAGCCAGATTATTGCGGTCTTTGCTGCCAGAGGTCGAGAGTTCAAGCCTGGCTTGATATGCCAAAATTTTTGTCAGCAATTTTTGTGTTTTTTTTACATCAAAATGTTCGTCTCTGTCCTGTGACGACGCACATTACTTTTCTCTTTCCCCTTCTTCTGATTGGTTGTCCCGATTTTCTGCCATAACTTTTGAATTTGAGTGGAGTTTGCGCGCGCAGCTCCCGCGGGGGGAGGGGCTGATGTTCAGCGCGGCCGCCATCTTGGTCGAGGCGCCGCATTGACTGCCTGAGAACGTCGGGCGTGGCCGCCATCTTGGATCGGTATCGCTTTAACTCTAGAGCGTTCACTTCTATTGTGGAAGGAGGTGTCTGCATAAGTAAAATAACTATAACTCACTTGATTTTCAACCGATTTTCACGCGGTTTGCTTTGTTACAAACGGCAGACATGTAGCTATGATACAGGATGCTTGATGTACGTTAAATATGCAAGCTTTCATGCTAAAATACGTTCTGCAGGTAGTCACACTTCAGGTATACACACACACACACACACACACACACACACACACACACACACACACACACACACACACACACACACACACACACACACACACAATATACACAATACAAAATACAGTATAGCATATTAATGAATGTATTAATATATTTGAATAACAGACATAACAAGCTTAAAAACAAAAAACATAACGGATGACAGCATACAATTGTCATAATGGAGAAAAAAAAGAAACATTTGGAAGGAGTGTGTGTGTGAGGAATTGTATATTAGTGTTATAAATTGAAATTATATAATAATGCAATCGCTATGATATATAATTTTACAATATAATACAGTCAAAAATATATGAAATGAAGCAACATACAATGCAATAATACAATATGCTATATTACTGGGTACGCTAATATGAAATAACAACATGTAATATAATATGGTATAATAGATTAATATAATATCATACATTCTGGACCATGAGATACAGCTGTACTGTATGATCGTCGTTCATTTGAGTGATCAGATTTTTTTTTTCATGGTTTGCATTAATGGGCGTGTCCTCACGGCTCAACAGCGCCCCCTAGAATACTTTTTTCTGACATAACTTTTGAAAGGTTTGACATAGAGAGTCGTGGGTGGTGTCATGGGACTCGGCATTGAGTCCTTGACCATAATTGGTGACAATTAGCCCAGTCCCTTTTTCTGATTGGTTGTCCCTATTTTCTGCTATAACTTTTGAATGTTTTGACATAGAGAGTCGTGGGTGGTGTCATCAGATTCTGTATGGAGTCCTTGATCTTCTTTGCCCTGAATTAGCCCCGCCCCTTCTTCTGACTGGTCGTCCCTTTTTTCTGCTATAACTTTTGAAGGGTTTGACATAGGAAGTCGTGGGTGGTGTCATTTCTGATATGCTTATGGGGGGCGGTTGACGTGAGTGCGAGGGCCCGTTCATTGCTGCTTGCAGCTTTAATTATTATTATTATTTTTCTTCTGACAAAGTGATGGCCTTTTTGCCCCCCTTAACATGCCCAAAAAGTCACCAAATTTTGCACCCAAGTCAGGCCTGGCGAAAAATTTGATATTTAATGGTTTGCATTAATGGGCGTGGCAAAATGGCTCAACAGCGCCCCCTTGAAAACTTTCTGCCTCAAGCCCCACGATACGGTTTGACGTACATGCACGAAAATTGGTACACACCTGTATCATGGGACAACTTAAAGAAAAGTCTCTTGCCGTCATGCCCGAAACCGAACAGGAAGTCGGCCATTTTGAATTAATCGTGTCACTTTGGCGCAATTTATGCCATTCCTTCGGCAGTTAATTCAGCCCGAACCGTAACGTGCACCCAGGTGTATTATACATCAAAATGTGCGTCTCCCTCGTGCGACCACACGCATTACTTTTCTCTTTCAAAAGCGTTACCGTGGCGACGCTAGACGCCAAAAAGCGCGCCCACCCTTCATCTGGTTGGTTCAGACAGAAAAAACTTTGCGCCTCAAGCCCCATAATACGGTTTGACGTACATGAACGAAAATTGGTACACTCCTGTATCATGTCGCAACTAAAAGAAAAGTCTCTTGGCGCCATGGCCGAAACCGAACAGGAAGTCGGCCATTTTGAACATTCTGAATTAATTGCGTAATTTTGGAGCAATATATGCCATTCTTCGAGAGTTAATTCAGCCCGAACCGTATCGTGAACCCAGATGTGTTATACATCAAAATGTGCGTCTCCATCCTGCGACTACACGCATTACTTTTCTCTTTCGAAAGTGTTACCGTGGCGACGCTAGACGCCAACAAGCGCACCCCCCCTTCATCTGATTGGTCCATATTGTATAGTTCCCCAAAAGGCACCAAATTTGGCATGCAAGCCAGGCCTGGTGATAAATTTGATATTTCATGGTTTGCATTAATGGGCGTGGCAAAATGGCTCAACAGCGCCCCCCGGAAAACTTTGTGCCTCAAGCCCCACGATACGGTTTGACGTACATGCACGAAAATCAGTACACACCTGTATCATTGCACAACTTAAAGAAAAGTCTCTTGGAGTCATGCCCGAAACCGAACAGGATGTCGGCCATTTTCAATTAATCGTGTCATTTTGGCGAAATTTATGCCATTCCTTCGGCAGTTAATACGGCCCGAACCGTAACGAGCCCCCATGTGTGTTATACATCAAAATGTGCGTCTCCATCCTCCGACACCACGCATTACTTTTCTCTTTCAAAAGCGTTACCGTGGCGACGCTAGACGACAAAAAGCGCGCCCACCCTTCATCTGATTGGTTCAGACCAAAAAAACTTTGCGCCTCAAGCCCCATAATACGCTTTGACGTACATGAACGAAAATCGGTACACACCTGTATCATGTCGCAACTGGTAATGTGTCAGCTAACCACAAAAATCTCTGGAATTTTGGTGGAATCATTTATTTTTTGTCCTTGCCCGGTGCAAATGACATAAATAAAGTGCGTGGTTTGGTTGTGAAAAAATAAAAGTAATGTTACGTGAACAATAAATCAAACGCTCCCTTCCATGCAGTGTGTGTGTCTAGGAAGTAAAGACTGGAACATGCTATTCACAAAAGAACAAATAGTGGGGTTTTACTAATATTTATATCTTACAAATATTTTAAAAATTACGAAAAAACAATATGGGACTAAGATTACATCGCTATGTTGGTATCTTCTAAGTCAGTCAGTCAGAAAATGGCCAAGCTGATTCGTGGCTCAGCGGTAATGTCACCGTCTTTCGTGTGGGAGATCGTGGGATCGATCCCAGCTCAATGCAAAGATTATTGTCAGCAATTTGTGTGTTTTTTTTTTACATCAACATGTGCGTCTCCTTCCTGCGACGACGCGCATTACTTTTCTCATTCAAAAGCGTTAACGTGGCAACACTCGACGCCAAAAAGTGCGCCCCCTTCATCTGATTGGTCCATATTTGATAGTTCTCCAAAAGTCACCAAATTTTGCACCAAGCCAGGCCTGGTGATAAATTCGATATTTCATGGTTTGCATGAATGGGCGTGGCCTAATGGCTCAACAGCACCCCCTAGAATACTTTTCTCTGCTATAACTTTTGAATGGTTTGACATAGAGAGTCGTGGGTGGTGTCATCGGACTCGGTATTGAGTCCTTGACCATAATTGGTGCAAATTAGCCCCGCCCCTTCTTCTGATTGGTTGTCCCGATTTTCTGCTATAACTTTTGAATGGTTTAACATAGGAAGTCGTGGGTGGTGTCGTTTCTGATATGCTTATGGGGGGCGGTGGCCGTGAGTGCGAGGGCCCGTTCATCGCTGCTTGCAGCTTTAATTTATTTTGTTTTTATTATAATTTTTTTTGTTAGTTTTTTTGTTTTGTTTTTTATTTTATTTTATTTTTTTAATTTAAACTTTTTTTTAAAATTCATTTATTTTTTTATTATTATTTTTTATTGACTTTGTTAAATTTGTCTTAATTTATTTATTTTTAATTAATTAATTTATTTTCTTTGTATACATGATCGCGGAATTATTCTACAAATGTATTTGGAATAAACCAGCCGCTTCGGAATTAAGTTTTATTCGGAATGGCCATTTTCATTCTGAATTAGGTGTTTATTTTAGGTCTGTACCCAAAAAGGTTATTTTTGGGTACAGACCTAAACAATGGTTAATATATATGTTTGATATTCATTTTGTGATTTATTGTTTGGAGTATACAGCTCATTGTAGTTGCAGGTTGTGATGGTTACCACGGTTACCACTACGGTGATGTTGCTGGTGGAATGATGTGGGTGGAGTTGTGGGGGGGTAATGGAGTTATGTAAATGTATTTACTTATGTATTTAGTTATGTATTCATGCATTTAAAATGTAAAGTATTATATGAAGTATATAATATTGTGGCAGGGTGGAGGAGCTGCAGCGTGGCCCGTCAGCCTCTCCACCCTGCCAGCCTTGATAAGAGGAGAAGCTGCTGCTGAGACGGGTGGTCACACTGAAGCTGAATCTGTTGATCGTGAGGTGCTTGTGCACTGGGTCCTGGGTGATCTGGTCTAATAAAAGGGTCTGCACTAAACTCCGTGTCTCTCCATCCTGTCGGTCGGGCCCCCGTGGCACTCACACTGCTACACTGGCGCCCAACGTGGGGCCCGACGGGATGGAGAAGGGAGGCACGGAGCGGGCCCTGGAGGTGCTCGCCCAGGCCATGGCGGACCTGGCCGTCCTGCTCCGGGACCAGTGCGAGCAGCAGCTCGGTGCGCTGACGGCGCTGATGCCCGCGGAGAGACCCACCCCTGCGCCACGCCGGAGGGTCGCAGCAGCAGGGCGGGAGGGGCTGCAGCCGACCGGCCGGGAGGCAGAAGCTACGGGCCGCCAGGAGACGGCTCCTGGGACGAAGTCGGAGGCGGCTGCGGAGGCGGAGTCGGTGTTGGAGGCAGAGTCAGAGGCGGAGTCGGCTGCAGAGGTAGAGGCGGACCAGCAGGGCGGCGTGACGGAGGAGGCGGTCCTGGACACACCAGCTCCAGAGCGGCCCCGGAGGCGGACCAGCGGCCGACGCGGGTCCGCGTCACGGAGGAGGAGGTGGTCCTGGACGCACCGTTTGGCCCGAGGCCACCATGGGCCCGGGCCCGGGAGCGGCTTCCTCGTTCCCCCTGTTCCCGCGGGTCGGCCCGGCGCTGAGGGCGGCCTCCCGACCAGGAAGGCCCGGGGGGTTCCGGGCTTCCTCTCCCGCTCCGAGGGGGCGGGGGGGGAGTAGGCTCGGCCGGACGGACCCCGGCGCGAGATTGGCGTTGGGGGTGTGTGGCAGGGTGGAGAGGTTGATGGGACACGCACACCTGTGTCCCATCAACCTGACTGGCTGCCGCTCTCCACCCTGCCGGCCTTATAAGGCAGAGCTGGACAGCAGCAAAGGGTCCCTGGTATGCTGATGTTGGAGAGGCTGCTGAAGCTGGTGCACGTGTGTGAGTGAATAAAAGGGTTCTGCACTAAACTCCGTGTCCTCTCTATCCTGCCGGTCGGACCCCGTAGCACTCGCCGTGCTACACATATAATTGTGCTTTTATATGAATGTGCTTTTAATCTCCATGGACCCCAGGAAGACTAGCTGGCGTTTTGCGTCCGCTAATGGGGATCCAAAATAAAAACAAAACTAAACACGGTAATTTTTACTCATTTTAAATCTGATTTAATTTTAATTCTGAATTAAAGAGGAATTAAACTTCCCATGTAAACGCACTCAGTGAAAACACAACCTGACCTGAAAAAAGGGCCTAAAGGTGCAGGTTGTGAGTCTGTTATCGTCGTCCACACAAACATGCACACAAACACAAAAATGACACACAAAAACACAAAAACACACAAAAACACACAACCCTTTCAAAACCGTAACCTTGACGTCGGGGATCAGGATCGTAACCGACCGCAACGGCTGATTGACGTCACGTCTCGTCTCCTTCAGTTCTGCTGAGTTTCTGCTAAACGTAGTTTTATTTTATTATTTTATCCCGGCAGAAAAAACAGAACAGTTAAACGTCAAAATTACATCAGTGAAAATAAAAAATCATCAGAGTAAATAACGGGGTTTCCTTCCTTCAGGGGGAAAAGATCTTATTAAAAATCCACAGAAACATCATAAATGACACATTTTTCTAAAATGTTAGAATATTTTAAGAAACAATAAAACTTGCTAACTACTTTTCTTAAAATAAAAATTACAGACCTAAAATGTTTATTGTACAATTTCTGACAATTGTTTTTCAATTGTTTTTCAATTCAGAAAATATCAGAATGTACAGCTGGACAGAGTTAAAAAGATAAAGAAAAAAAGGAAAAAAAATCTTATATTACAAGAATAAAAGTAGTATTTTATCAAGTATATATTTATTAGAACAGAGAAGTGAAGGTTGAGGAGAAGCTTGTTGTTTCCTACAGATTATTGTAATAGTTTTTATTTTAAAGGTGAAACTGTCAGGATAAACTGCTGGTTAGTCTGGAGTTTTTAACTGCTGCCCCCTGGAGGCCGAGAGGGGAACGACGGGACGGTGGTGAAGAAGTATTACTAATAATACTACTATTACTACTACTACTACTACTACTAATAATAATAATAATAATAATAATAATAATAATAATTATAATAATAATAATAATAATAATAATAATAATAATAATAATAAAATAATAATAATAATAATAATAATAATAATAATAATGATGATGATGATGATGATGATGATGATGATGATGATGATGATGATGATGATTAAATTAGATTAGATTATCCTTTATTTCTCCCTCAATGGGGAAACACATTGTTCAGCAGCAGTAACTCAACACACATGCAGGGGGAGGTAAAAAAATAAAAATATATAATTACGAAATATGGACAGTATTTACATTGCAATGGAAATAAAAGTAGTGCATAAAGAGCAGGTAGGATGAGTGTGAGGTGCAGACAGATATTACACATGTGGTTATTACCACATGTGGTTATTACCACATGTGGTAATAACCACATGTGGTAATACCACATGTGGTAATAACCACATGTGGTACCACACGTGTTATTGTCCGTTAGTTACTGAGGATTTAGAGTCTGATCAGCGGGAGGAAGAACCCGCGGGGGGGGCCGGACCTGCGGGGAGGAACGAGGAAGAACCCGCGATGTCTCGCAGTGACGCATCGCGGGGGACGAAACCGGTCCTGATGGAGCTGGTGGAGCTGATGGAGCTGTCCAGGGTGCTGACGGTCTCATGAAGGGAATAATAATAATAATCTTCTGTCCTGGATCTCTGATCTGCAGGTCGAGGCCTCGGCTGCTGCTGCTGTTCGGTTCAGAGGTCAGAGGTCACGGCTCTGCAGCTCGTGGTTCAAGAACCTCCATCAGTTCAGGCCTCAGTTCAAGGACCTTCTTACTCTCTGGTGGTCCTTGAAGCCTTGAAGCCTTGAAGCCACGGAGACGGAAGAGAGAAGAGAGGAGAGAGAAGAGAGAAGAGAGAAGAGAGACGAGAGAAGAGACGCGTCCGTCGCCGCGGCGACAGCATCTCAGGGTGACGTGACTACGACTCAGGTCTGCAGAGACAAACTCAGACACGGTGATGGAACAGGAGCCTCTGGAGCTCTGAGGGGACGGAGGAACGGAGACTGGGGGGGGCAGGACAGTGGGGGGGCTCTGATCCTCTGAGGGTGACAGGGGCGGAACAGAGGCTGGGGGGGGCAGTACCGGGGGGGAAGACGGGACCGTGGGGGGGGGCTGGGGTGGGGGACGACACACAAACTCCTCAGAGCAGCAGATCAAAGCTGAGCGGCGGCGTGTTCAGACGGAAAGTCAGATCATAAATACGGAGTAAACAAACGGAGGGAGCAGGAGGAGCGGGGGGGGGCGGGGGGTTTGGGGGTGGGGGGGGCGGGGAGGGGGTGAAGTGGGACGAGGCAGCGTGCCGATGTGTGTGTGCGGCGGCAACGACACGCGGAGCGGTGCTGCCACACATGGCGGTGACGACGACGGCGGTGACGGCAGTGAGGGCCCGCTGGAGTCTCTGGTGCAGAGGAGGGAGCAGAAACCACCGGGACGCTTCACCTCCTCTTCATCCTGGAGTAGAGGAAGAGGAGGTGGTCTGTTGTCTCCTCCTCCTCCTCCTCGTTGTCTTCATGTTACGTTCCCCCTCTGAGACGCGACAGTCTCCTGGTCTTCCACCTGGTCTTCCACCAGGACCAGGACCTGGACTCTGGACCAGGACCTGGTCCTGGTCCAGAGTCCCCAGCTTTGTTTTGTTAATTACTGTTTTATTTCCTAAATTGAGGGAGGTTCCGCTGCAGAAGCTGAAGTTGACTTTTTGACTCTCCTTTCACAATTGTTTTACTAATTTGATTGTGTTACTTTTATTGTGTGGAAACTAATAAAATAAAATAAAATAAAATAAAATAAAAAATAAAAAATAGAAAATTAAAAAATAAAATAAAAGTAAAAAGTAAAAAAATTGAACAGGTCCCGGTTACGGGAACTGGTCTGAAAGTCTGGCAGAGACCGGAGACCAGAACTCTGTCGTTTCTTCTGGTGCAGGAGAACAGACTCCAGATCTGACGGTGGAGACGCTGGAGACGGCGGAGACGGCGCGTTAATGAATGCAGCTCCTCGTCAGCAAACGCTGGAGACGGTCGAGCCGCCGCTGAAATCAAACGGCAGCAAATCTCAAAACAGAAGCGTGATGAATTAAAAAGGAGCTGCACACGTCGTTGTTTCCCCCGCCGGCGTTTGGTTGCAGGCATGAAAGCAGGACTGCTCCGGCGGCTCCGGAGGCTCCATTGGCTCCGGTGAGAATCAATCCAGGAGAAACAATCCGCTCCAACAATCCGCATAAAACAGGAGTTGACCCTGCAACTAGAGGAAACAGCCTAGTCATAAAACAGGAGTTGACCCTGCAACTACAGGAAACAGCCTAGTCATGAAACAGGAGTTGACCCTGCAACTAGAGGAAACAGCCTAGTCATGAAACAGGAGTTGACCCTGCAACTAGAGGAAACAGCCTAGTCATGAAACAGGAGTTGACCCTGCAACTAGAGGAAACAGCCTAGTCATAAAACAGGAGTTGACCCTGCAACTAGAGGAAACAGCCTAGTCATAAAACAGGAGTTGACCCTGTAACTAGAGGAAACAGCCTAGTCATAAAACAGGAGTTGACTAGAGGAAACAGCCTAGTCATAAAACAGGAGTTGACCCTGCAACTAGAGGAAACAGCCTAGTCATAAAACAGGAGTTGACCCTGCAACTAGAGGAAACAGCCTAGTCATAAAACAGGAGTTGACCCTGCAACTAAAGAAAACAGCCTAGTCATAAAACAGGAGTTGACCCTGCGACTAGAGAAAACAGCCTAGTCATAAAACAGGAGTTAAACCTGCAACTAGAGGAAACAGCCTAGTCATAAAACAGGAGCTGACCCTGCAACTAGAGAAAACAGCCTAGTCATAAAACAGGAGTTGACCCTGCAACTAGAGAAAACAGCCTAGTCATAAAACATGAGTTGACCCTGCAACTAAATAAAACAGCCTAGTCATAAAACAGGAGTTGACCCTGTAACTGGAGAAAACAGCCTAGTCATAAAACAGGAGTTGACCCTGCAACTAAATAAAACAGCCTAGTCATAAAACAGGAGTTGACCCTGCAACTAGAGAAAACAGCCTAGTCATAAAACAGGAGTTGACCCTGCAACTAAATAAAACAGCCTAGTCATAAAACAGGAGTTGATCCTGCAACTAGAGGAAACAGCCTAGTCATAAAACAGGAGTTGACCCTGCAACTAGAGGAAACAGCCTAGTCATAAAACAGGAGTTGAACCTGCAACTAGAGGAAACCGCCTAGTCATAAAACAGGAGTTGACCCTGCAACTAGAGAAAACAGCCTAGTCATAAAACAGGAGTTGACCCTGCAACTAAATAAAACAGCCTAGTCATAAAACAGGAGTTGATCCTGCAACTAGAGGAAACAGCCTAGTCATAAAACAGGAGTTGACCCTGCAAGTAGAGGAAACAGCCTAGTCATAAAACAGGAGTTGACCCTGCAACTAGAGGAAACAGCCTAGTCATAAAACAGGAGTTGACCCTGCAACTACAGGAAACAGCCTAGTCATAGCACACGAGTTGATCCTGCAACTAGAGAAAACAACCTAGTCATAAAACAGGAGTTGACCCTGCAACTAGAGGAAACAGTCTAGTCATAGCACACGAGTTGATCCTGCAACTAGAGAAAACAACCTAGTCATAAAACAGGAGTTGACCCTGTAACTAGAAGAAACAGCCTAGTCATAAAACAGGAGTTGACCCCGAAGCTAGAGAACACAGCCTAGTCATAAAACAGGAGTTGACCCTGCAACTAGAGAGAAAACAGCATAGTCATAAAACAGGAGTTGACCCTGTAACTAGAAGAAACAGCCTAGTCATAAAACAGGAGTTGACCCTGCAACTAGAGGAAACAGCCTAGTCATAAAACAGGAGTTGACCCTGCAACTAGAGGAAACAGCCTAGTCATAGCACACGAGTTGATCCTGCAACTAGAGAAAACAACCTAGTCATAAAACAGGAGTTGACCCTGTAACTAGAAGAAACAGCCTAGTCATAAAACAGGAGTTGACCCCGAAGCTAGAGAACACAGCCTAGTCATAAAACAGGAGTTGACCCTGCAACTAGAGAAAACAGCCTAGTCATAAAACAGGAGATGACCCTGTAACTAGAGGAAACAGCCTAGTCATAAAACAGGAGTTGACCCTGCAACTAGAGGAAACAGCCTAGTCATAAAACAGGAGTTGACCCTGAGACTAGAGGTAACAGCCTAGTCATAAAACAGGAGTTGACCCTGCAACTAGAGAAAACAGCCTAGTCATAAAACAGGAGTTGACCCTGCAACTAGAGGAAACAGCCTAGTCATAAAACAGGAGTTGACCCTGCAACTAGAGGAAACAGCCTAGTCATAAAACAGGAGTTGACCCTGCAACTAGAGGAAACAGCCTAGTCATAAAACAGGAGTTGACCCTGCAACTAGAGAAAACAGCCTAGTCATAAAACAGGAGTTGACCCTGCAACTAGAGGAAACAGCCTAGTCATAAAACAGTAGTTGACCCTGCAACTATAGGAAACAGCCTAGTCATAAAACAGGAGTTGACCCTGCAACTAGAGAAAACAGCCTAGTCATAAAACAGGAGTTGACCCTGCAAGTAGAGGAAACAGCCTAGTCATAAAACAGGAGTTGACCCTGCAACTAGAGGAAACAGCCTAGTCATAAAACAGGAGTTGACCCTGCAACTAGTGGAAACAGCCTAGTCATAAAACAGGAGTTGACCCTGCAACTAGAGGAAACAGCCTAGTCATAAAACAGGAGTTGGAACTAGAGAAAACAGCCTAGTCATAAAACAGGAGTTGACCCTGCAAATAGATAAAACAGCCTAGTCATAAAACAGGAGTTGACCCCGCAACTAGAGGAAACAGCCTAGTCATAAAACAGGAGTTGACCCTGCAACTAGAGGAAACAGCCTAGTCATAAAACAGGACTTGACCCTGCAACTAGAGAAAACAGCCTAGTCATAAAACAGGAGTTGACCCTGCAACTAGAGAGAAAACAGCATAGTCATAAAACAGGAGTTGAC
>NC_084602.1:42476028-42503528 GCF_033807715.1 Cololabis saira
CGCTAACACTAACGCTAACGCTGTCACGGCTCGTCTGGAGCCGACGACATTTAGGAGAAAAACCAAACATGAAAAAATCCAACCGAGTTTCCCCGTCTGAGGAGGAGGAAGTTAATGAGCTGCTGGTACCGGGGAGGGAGCGGGTCGCCGTGGCGACGCCCGCCGAGGGGCCGCCGGGTCGCTGTGGCGATGCCCCGCCAAAGGGGCCGCCGGGACGCGTCCAGGAGCGGGACGGGCAGCCCGGCTACCAGAACCTGAGAACCAGGAAATAAACGCTCCAACCGAGGCGTTTAGAGGAATCATGGGAGTTTCTGTGGAGGCGTCGGCCCTGCGGAGCTCCGCGGGGAGTTAAAGGCCTCCATCATCGCCGCTCTCACGTCCTGTCACACCAAACTCCAGCTCCGTCTGTCGGGGTTTTATCCCCCGTTTATTTCCCCTTGTGTCCTTTCCGAGCCTTGTTGTCCGTAGAGCCGGGGTTTATCTCCGGTTTCTGGTGCAGTAACCAACAGGTGTTAGTCTATCGCTGCATACTTCCCCTAGCACAGCTAGGTACCCATCATGCACCTGGTGAAGGGAGGAAAGCCGGGAGTGAAGCATCTTTCCCAAAGTGACGCCAGTGCCGGGATTCAAACCCACGACCTTTGGATCATGAGCCCGAAGCCCCAAACACTCGGCCACTCCGCTCCCTCTGAACGCAGAAAATGAATGAAAATAAAGATTTAGAGATCAAACCGTCACCTGGAGGAGAGAAGACCTGGATCTGAACTCCTGAGGAAACACTTCAGTTTGAGGAGGAAACACCTGAGATCTGTAGCCGGAGCTCCGGGGGTCAGCGGAGGTCAGAGGTCAGAGGTCACACGCGGGGTCAGCGGAGGTCAGAGGTCAAAGGTCACACGGCGGCATCAAGTACCGTCATTAACGGCATTTCACATTCCCAGAGAATGTTTTATTAAGAAATAATGTTGAAATGTTAAAATGTTATTCTTGAAATTGTATTTCAATATTAATCTCGACATTTTGACTTTATTCACGAAATTTCGACTTTTTGAAATTGTACTTCAACATTGACAAAAAGTTGAAATGTGGAGAAAAAAGGCGAAATTTCGACTTTATTCAAGAAATTTCGACTTTTTTCTCGAAGTGCACAATAAAAAAGAATCTTCCTCTCTCAAATATTTTTCTCCTGCCTGGCCCTGATTCTTTTCCGTATGAAAGAAAAGCTTCACGGCACAGAAGTGAAAGATGATCAAACCGTCACATGTGGGAGGGAAAATGAAGAATAAAGCACTAAAATAAACAAATAATAACTGTATAAATGTGGTTCCACAAGTCCAGATACCTTTTAAATTATTTGGCCTCATTGAGTCCAGATGAAGTAAAACAATGATAAAATGATAAAATCTGCACAAATAATCTCAATCAAATCTGCAGAAAAAAGGAGCAGGAATCTTCTCTTCCGTCCGTCTGCAGACGCTTAATGCAAAGATGGAAATAAAAGATTAAAACATCAGGAAATGTCACATGTAGGACGGAAAATATAGAATAATAATAATAAGACTCTTGAGGAAATATTTGCTGATCTAAAAATTTCACACGGTAAATGTTAACGGAGAAAAAACTGCCAAAGGAATTTTAGAGGAAGATTTTTTTTTCATTACGCACTTCGATAAAAATGTCCAAATGTTGAGAAAAATGTTGAAGTATAAATTCGAGAAAAAAGTCGAGAAAAAAGTCAAAATGTCAAGATTAATGTTGAAGTACAATTACAAGAATAAAGTCGAAATTTCGCCTTTTTTCTCAACATTTCAACATTATTCTCGACATTTTGACTTTTTTCTTTTCTTTTCTTTTCTTTTCTTTTCTTTTCTTTTCTTTTCTTTTCTTTTCTTTTTTCTTTTCTTTTCTTTTTCTTTTCTTTTTCATTTCTTTTTCTTTTTGACTGTGTGTGAATCAGTTCACACCCAAATAATCTCAATCAAATCTGCAGAAAAAAGGAGCAGAAATCTTCCCTTCCTCCGTCTGCAGACGCTTAATGCAAAGATGGAAATAAAAGATTAAAACATCAGGAAATGTCACATGTAGGACGGAAAATATGGAATAATAATAAAGACTCTTGAGGAAATATTTGCTGATCTAAAAATTTCACACGGTAAATGTTAACGGAGAAAAAGCTGCCAAAGGAATCCAATTAAAGAAAAACCCTCCGTGTTTCTTTCTTTCTTATTTATTTTTTTTAGGATTTTCACGGGAAAATGCCAGCAACTGGAAAGTATCGGTGCATAAATTAAAATTAACTGCTGCTGGACTTAATTGCACATGAACGTCGTAAAAAAAGAGCGGAGAGGAAAATCAAAACGGAGAGCAGAAGCGGAGATTTCCTTTCTGTTCTTTTCCCCTCGCGACGTTTAAGATAAATAAATAAGTAAAAACCCGCGGAGATGAGACTCACCGAAGCTGCAGGCGTCTCCATCTGTCTCTGCCACGCACACACACGCACACACACATTTACACACACACACACGCGAAACAATAAAACACTCGCAGGTGAAAAACCGTCGTTAGCCTGGAAATGCTTTTTTTTTTCATATAAAGCCGAGACTTTAACCAGGAGTTTCTTACACGACACCAAAAATAAGAAATAAGAAAAAACCCTCCTCTCAAACCTCAAATTATTCCTCAGCTTTGCCTCTTTTTTTACTATGTGTGTGTGTGTGTGTGTCTGTGTGGCTATGTGTGTGTGTGTGTGTGTGTGTGTGTGTGTGTCTCTGCTAAAGTCGTATCTGCACGTGGGCGGGTGTAAATCCTCATCTTTTCTGTATATCCATTAGTAATGCAACACTCTAAAAATAAAGTGCGGCGCGGCGTAGCGCGGCGTATCGGGCACGGGAACATGCTGCCTGTGTAATCACATTTATATACTTCTGTTTTATCTGCCGTCGGTGACGGAGGGCCAGGGTTTTTCTGCAGGCGCTGGCGTGTGTGCAGATGCAACGATAGGCCCAGATGTGCAGAAATAAAACTAAAACTGGAGAAAACTGGGTCTTTCCAGCAGCGGCGTGACGGAGCTGCAGTTAGGAGCTGCTTTAATCTTGTTTTTTGACTTGAAACATTATCGGAGAATCATCTGATCATTGTGGGTTTTAGTAAAAAGGCAGAACAACCTTTTTTCTCCACAATTGGAGACGAATGAGAAAAGAAATGGACAAAAAACCTGCCATGTTTCACCGGTGCATGAGAGCAGCAGAAACGAGGAGAAGTGGT
The DNA here is from genome assembly GCF_033807715.1 of Cololabis saira. Classification (NCBI taxonomy): domain Eukaryota; kingdom Metazoa; phylum Chordata; class Actinopteri; order Beloniformes; family Belonidae; genus Cololabis; species Cololabis saira. Next base: position 42,479,290 of record NC_084602.1, read on the forward strand.
TTCTTTTTCCAACGTTTGATTCTTTTAGAGTTCTGGGTTTTTACATCATTTTAAATCTCATTACACTTAAAACACGAGTCATTACCTGAAAAAATAACTTGTTATTTGACAATTTTCACCTGTTTCAAGTAAATTTTCACTTGAAATAAGTAGAAAAATCTGCTCTCCTCTTTTTTCTTTTTTCCTCTTTTCTTCCTCTTTTCTTCCTCCTTTTTTCCTATTTTTTCTCTTTTTCATCTTTTTCCTCTTTTTTCCTCTTTTTTCCTCTTTTCTTCCTCCTTTTTTCCTCTTTTTTTGTCTTTTTTTCCTCTTTTCTTCCTCCTTTTTTCCTCTTTTTTCTCTTTTTTTAATCTTTTTTCATCTTTCTTCCTCTTTTCTTCCTCCCTTTTTCCTCTTTTTCCATCTTTTTTTCCTCTTTTCTTCCTCCTTCCTTCCTCCTTTTTCTCTTTTTATTTTCATCTTTTTTCCTCTTTTCTTCCTCCCTTTTTCCTCTTTTTTCTCTTTTTTTCATCTTTTTCCTCTTTTTTCATCTTTTTTTCCTCTTTTCTTCCTCCTTTTTTCCTCTTTTTTCATCTTTTTTCCTCTTTTCTTCCTCTTTTTTCTCCTCTTTTTTTCAATGATGCATGATCGCAGCAGAAACGAGGAGAAGTGGTTTCCGGGTTTCTTTTTCCAACGTTTCATTCTTTTAGAGTTCTGGGTTTTTACATTTACACTGGAGAAGAAGAACTGGACAAAACCAGTAGAAGAAGAAGAAGAAGAAGTGCACTGCAAAAACTCAAAATCTTACCAGTAATATTTGTCTTATTTCTAGTTAAAATGTCTCGTTTTTAGTTAAAAAATCGATTACACTTAAAACAAGAGTCATCACTGGAAAAACACCTGAATTCTACTAAACTGCCAAAAAACATCAGCTTTTACAAACGTCTGCAAATCTGCTGATGTTAATCAATAACAACGATTGTCTTAAATCCTGTGGAAGCCTTAAAGGGGTACTTAGGTTTGCCCATCTGTGTCTGTTTCTTTCTCTTTTTGGCTTCATTTTTGTGAAATAAATAACGCTACGTTTCTAGATGACTGTACACTCAAAAACTCTAAATCTTTGTCTTATTTCTGGCTCATTTTTAGTCAAAAAATCTCATTACACTTAAAACAAGACTCACTACCAGAAAAATAATGACAAATAATTGACAATTTCCACCTGTTTCAAGTAGATTTTCACTTAAAATAAGTAGAAAAATCTGCCAGTGGAACAAGATTTATCTTTACTCATTACAAGCAAAAAAATCTTGTTCCACTGGCAGATTTTTCTACTTATTTTAAGTGAAAATCTACTTGAAACAGGTGGAAATAGTTGTTTTTTCCAGTGATGAGTCTTGTTTTAAGTGGAATTAGACTTTTTTTACTAAAAATTAGACATTTTAACTAGAAATAAGATTTTGAGTTTTTGCAGTGTGGTCAAAATGTTACCGCTCAATAACAGTAGAAGAAGAAGAACTGGACAAAATGTTGTTGCCAATCTCATTAGAAGAAGAACTAGACAAGACATTATTGCACATTTGTGTAGAAGAAGAATTGGACAAAACCTTCCCGCCCATCTCAGTAGAAGAACTGGAAAAAACTAAACTAAAAACCGGGAAAAACTGGTTCTTTCCACCAGCGTGACAGAGCTGGAGTTAGCAGCTCCTTTAATCTTGTTTTTTTTACGTTAAACATTATCGGAGAAATCATCTGATCATTGTGGGTTTTAGTAAAAAGGCAGAACAACCTTTTTTTTCCCCACAATGCAAGTATTTATTAGAGACGAATGAGGAGTAAAAGAAAAAAGAAATGGCCGATGGTTCAACAGCAGCAGCAGAAACGTGGAGAAGTGTTTCCTGTTGATGATTTCTCACCAGGTTCTGGAGAAACTTGTCTTTCCAACATTTGATTTATTCAGAGTGTTAGGTTCCTAAATCAACATACATAAATTAATAACTTAGGAAAGACACAGAGACTGTTAGAAATGATTTTTCAGGCCTTCTGCGGAAAAGGGAAGCAAAGTCGGAGCTTGCAGAGCAACATGACCCTCTCGGATGCTCTCGACAAATGCTTGCTGGCTCCTTCTTTGCAGGAGGTATTTATTGAAAAACTGACAGGAACATGACCATATAGGGTAGACAGACTGTCAATGTATAGATAATGGACAATGAACAGATGGTCGCACACATGTGACATTTCAGTTAAAGAGCAACTAATCTGTGGTATGCAGAAACAAACAGACATCCTTAAAAAACACAAAGGGTCAAGGGGTCAACTAAAAACAGGACCTCTGGTGGAGGTTTTGAACAGATGGTTCAACTGACCATGAGACAGTTGTGGAACTGCCCATAACCCCGAGTAGATTAGGGAGTGGCTGTTGTAACTGGTAACATGTGATAAGCCTTGTGAACAAACACAGTCAGTTCTCTGACTTGATTCTGTTTTTCGTAAGGACAAAACTAATTCTGGTAGTTTCACAAGGACGAAACAAGTTCAAAAAGGTTGATTAACCTGACAAGAGTTCTGGGTGTTTACATTTACACCGACCCGCCCATTATTTAGAAGAAGAACTGGACCTGTGTCTCGTTACCCCCTTGTGTATATCTGGTCTTGTCTTTCCCTTGCTCCTGGTGGTTCCGTACTGTTTGCTCCCTCCATGTTGACCCATAGTTTCTCTATCCCTGTTTCTGTGTTTTTTGATCCTGCTAAGCAGCGCTTTGGTTTTTGGTTCTTGCCTTTTTTTAATAAACCCTTTTTTGGCTGAACTCCTGCCTCCCGCTCTCCTGCATCTGGGTCCTCATCCTACCAACTCCGTGACAAGGGGTACTTAGGGTTGCCCATTTGTGTCTTTTTCTTTCTCTTTTTGGCTTCATTTTTGTGAAATAAATAACGTTACGTTTCTAGATGACTGTACACTCCAAAAACTCAAAATCTTACCAGGAATACTTGTTTTATTTCTAGTTAAAATGTCTCATTTTTAGTCAAAACATCTCATTACACTTAAAACAAGACCCATTACCAGAAAAATTACTTATTTGACAATTTTCACCTGTTTCAAGTAAATTTTCACTTGAAATAAGTAGAAAAATCAAGATTTATCTTCTCATTACAAGCAAAAAAATCTTGATCCACTGGTTCTTGGTAACTGTACCAAATATTAATGTCCATGGACCACTGGTTCTTGGTAACTGTACCAAATATTCATGTCCATGGACCACTGGTTCTTGGTAACTGTACCAAATATTCATGTCCATGGACCACTGGTTCTTGGTAACTGTACCAAATATTAATGTCCATGGACCACTGGTTCTTGGTAACTGTACCAAATATTAATGTCCATGGACCACTGGTTCTTGGTAACTGTACCAAATATTCATGTCCATGGACCACTGGTTCTTGGTAACTGTACCAAATATTCATGTCCATGGACCACTGGTTCTTGGTAACTGTACCAAATATTAATGTCCATGGACCACTGGTTCTTGGTAACTGTACCAAATATTAATGTCCATGGACCACTGGTTCTTGGTAACTGTACCAAATATTAATGTCCATGGACCACTGGTTCTTGGTAACTGTACCAAATATTAATGTCCATGGACCACTGGTTCTTGGTAACTGTACCAAATATTAATGTCCATGGACCACTGGTTCTTGGTAACTGTACCAAATATTAATGTCCATGGACCACTGGTTCTTGGTAACTGTACCAAATATTAATGTCCATGGACCACTGGTTCTTGGTAACTGTACCAAATATTAATGTCCATGGACCACTGGTTCTTGGGGTAACTGTACCAAATATTAATGTCCATGGACCACTGGTTCTTGGTAACTGTACCAAATATTAATGTCCATGGACCACTGGTTCTTGGTAACTGTACCAAATATTAATGTCCATGGACCACTGGTTCTTGGGGTAACTGTACAAAAATATTAATGTCCATGGACCACTGGTTCTTGGTAACTGTACCAAATATTAATGTCCATGGACCACTGGTTCTTGGGGTAACTGTACCAAATATTAATGTCCATGGACCACTGGTTCTTGGTAACTGTACCAAATATTAATGTCCATGGACCACTGGTTCTTGGGGTAACTGTACCAAATATTAATGTCCATGGACCACTGGTTCTTGGTAACTGTACCAAATATTAATGTCCATGGACCACTGGTTCTTGGTAACTGTACCAAATATTAATGTCCATGGACCACTGGTTCTTGGTAACTGTACCAAATATTCATGTCCATGGACCACTGGTTCTTGGTAACTGTACCAAATATTAATGTCCATGGACCACTGGTTCTTGGTAACTGTACCAAATATTAATGTCCATGGACCACTGGTTCTTGGTAACTGTACCAAATATTAATGTCCATGGACCACTGGTTCTTGGGGTAACTGTACAAAAATATTAATGTCCATGGACCACTGGTTCTTGGTAACTGTACCAAATATTAATGTCCATGGACCACTGGTTCTTGGTAACTGTACCAAATATTAATGTCCATGGACCACTGGTTCTTGGTAACTGTACTAAATATTAATGTCCATGGACCACTGGTTCTTGGTAACTGTACCAAATATTAATGTTCATGGACCACTGGTTCTTGGTAACTGTACCAAATATTAATGTCCATGGACCACTGGTTCTTCTGCTTCTTCTTTTGGTTCCGCTACTCACCCTCTCACATCTATGTTAACGTGGAAACGCGAAAAAGTAAAAACGTAGAAACGTGCGCCTTAAGCGGGAATCGTGTGCTATGACTTTTATTAGCGATTGGCACGCACGTTTTTGCGCAACGTGCACAAACGTGCGCGCTTACCACGATCCGGAATGCATTAGGAGAACTTTGGGGCCTCACCACTCGCACACCGTTACTCGAAAAATTCTGAACCGATTTAGAAAGTTGTAGGCCCTGAATTTAACTACAGTCCTGTGGATTTTCAGAGCGATTGCACAAATACTTTTTGCACGAAGTGCAACAACATTTCCAAATTTCCAAACTAATGGGGAACTCATTCGAGAAAAAAGACAAAATTCACCTTTGTTCTGAGTCACGTATCTTTCTCATACTTGCACGTAGAACTGTCATTCAAAATTCAAAACGGAGGAAAACTTATTTTCTCTCTCCAAACCTTGAGTGGTGCTTAGTCCCTACGTGACGTTAGTGTCGCGGCGCCTCATCCAGGCCTCGTTGGGCCGGTGCTGGTGTTGTTCGTTAACCTTCACCTCCTCCTCCTCCTCCTCCTCCTCCTCCTCCTCCTCCTCCTCCTCCTCCTCCTCCTCCTCCTCCTCATCCTCCTCCTCCTCCTCCGCTGCCGCTTCACAATAAACTGCATAAGTTATCAGCTCCTTGGAAAGCGTTGCTGAAGAGGAGAAGGAGAGACGGAGAAAGAGAGAGGGGGAGACTTCTATCACTTAATGAAAAAGCTTCCCTTTGGCCGGGACTTCACAGCTGCAATCAAGGCCCCACATCCTGACGCCAATCCAGGCAAATCAAGGCGGCATCTATTAATAATATTTCCGCGGCGGCTTCTTTCATTGCGGCGCGTCGTCCTCCGACTGTCAGCGCGTGATGGAGCGCCGCCTTTATCTCCGCCCGGCCCGCTCTGTCACACTGATAAACAATTCTAACAAGAATCAGAGGGAAGATCTTCCCAGCAGACTTTCTCAGATAGAGCAAGACTCGCTTTTTTTTTCATTTTCTAGACGGCAGAATGTAATCTTCCCCCAACACGTACATAAAACCCCACGCTGCTCGTCCTGCTGCATTTCTCTTCCCTCGTCCCGGCCTTTTTTTTTATTTTCAAGCGTCACATTCAAAGGAATGCAGATTTTTCCCGGAGCTGGGAGTCGCGCTGGCGCGGCGGCTAACGCTGGCGCGGCGGCTAACGCTGACGGCGGCTAACGCTGGTGGCGGCTAACGCTAAGGAGGAAGAGGGTGGAGTCCTCGCCTGAGGACGTTAAACCGGGAGTTTGAGTCCCAACATCCGACTAGTTTCAGGGAGACAGTCGTCTTTGTTCCCGTGGTGACGTTTAAAGCTAGGATACGTAGTGATACCACTCCTGACCTCACGGGGGCGCTCAGGCGTGCGGGGCGTGTTGTTGTTGTCAGCCTGTTTCAGTTTTAGGCCCCGTTTACACGCAGCAAAAACGGTGGCGTTTTCATGCGTTTTGGCCGTTCGTTCACACGAAAACAGAGCTCAAAGCCCCCAAAAACGATCACGATGATTTCTGAAAACTCCGGCCAAAGTGGAGAATTTCAAAAACTCAGTTTTCACTTTTGCTTGTAAACGGAGGAAAACGGACATTTAGGCTTCAGAACGTCACATTATGAGACAGAAACGTCACCAGCGTCATGAGTGACACCTGTGGTTACAATTAGTTTGTAACCGCCAATATTTTCTTGTATTTTACCTGATTTATATTCTAAAGTCGCACTTAAGCTCTTTAACTCCACTTTAACTTTAACTCCACTTCTCTGTCACTCCAAACCAAAGACTCTCGTTCCGTCTTGGAAGTAACTGGCCGTCAAGGCTGATTTATGGTTCTGCGTTACACCAACGCAGAGCCTACGGCGTAGGCTCTGCGTTGGTGTAACGCGGAACCATATTATTCAGGCTTCACACGTGTCATTTGTTGATGTTTTTTTCCAGGATTCTGATTGGCTAGCATGACTTTATCTTCTCGTTACACTGCCCCCTGTAGGTTTGGCTGCTCATAGCACCTTAACAGCGTTTTCATGCGGGTTCGTGTAAACGAGGATATTTTTGAAAACGTGGGGGGAAATATCCGTTTTTGTAATTACCCGGCTACGTGGAAAAGGGGCCTTAGTTTTAGTCCAGCGTGGCAGGGTGTTGGATCGGGGCGGGTCTGTGGGAGAGTGGAGACGGTTGGATCAGCTGATTGGGCACAGGTGTGTCTGATCAGTCTCTCCTCCTGCCCGGGTATTTAAGGACTGGGCCGACCCTGGACAGAGGAGGGTGAGTGTGTACGTGCGTGTACGTGTGCGTGTGCGTGTGCGTGTGCGTGTACGTGTACGTGTACGTGTACGTGTGCGTGTGCGTGTGCGTGTACGTGTACGTGTGCGTGTGCGTGTGCGTGTACGTGTGCGTGTGCGTGACTGGTGACCAATAAAGTCAACCGGTTCTCCGCTAAACCTCGTGTCCTCTTCCTGTCCGGTGACCCCGGTAGCACGGTTCTTCATCCGTCCCGGCGCGAGGCGGCACTGGCGAGGGAGGAACCGGGAAAGATGGACGACACGTGAGCAGATCTGAGACAAACCCAGAGAAAGCTGAGTGAGTGTCACGGCGGAGGCAGACAGTCGCAGACAAAGAAGTGAGAATTGAGGAAATGAGGAAATGAGGAAATGCGGGTCCCGGCGGGATTAACTGGGGCGACGACAGACAGGTGAGGGAATCTTCAGAGAGAGAGAGAGATGGTAAATAAACGAGGGTGGGGGCTGTGGAGTGACAGAAGGGAGGATTTGGGAGGGGGAGGGAGGGAGGAGGAGGGAGGGAAGTTCCCCCCACCCCCATCACCCCCCCGGTGCTCTGACAGCTTCACACTCTGGATCAATAAGCAGAAGATCCTGCATCTAATCCGCTCCCTGATGCATTTTTAATTGTGGCGCGGAGATGGGAGGAGGAGGAGGAGGAGGAGGAGGAGGAGGAGGAGGAGGGTGGGGGGTGACACCCATGGGTGGGGGGTGGGTGGGTGGTGTCACCGAGGGGGGGGGAGCAGGGGTGTCATACGTGGTATTAAAGTTACCGTGGTGACAGAAACACGCGACTGCAGCAGCCGCGATGGGAGGACGTGACATCACCTGATGTTTACGTAGCAATCCCAGCATGCATTGCTGTTACAGTCGTAGGGAAACGTTTGCAGCTCCACCTTCAATCCCTTTTCATGTAAAAATATGAGAGAAATACTTAGTGGGTCTTGGATTTAGACAAAATAAACCTGGGATGAACATTTTATTCATTTCCCTCCACTTAAATTACTCAGATTAGTCAAAGTACGGAACAGCCTTCCATCTACAGTAAGGGATTGTCCCTCATACTCTTCCTTTAAGGGAAGACTGTTTTTTAATTTATTGGTATCAGCACTTTTTTAATGCAACAAATTGCAGATTTTTGCACACAGCTGCCAACTTTCTCTCTGTGTTTCTATTGAATGTGTTGTGTGTTTGTTATGTGTGTGTTTGTTATGTGTCTGTTATGTGTGTGTTTGTTATGTGTGTGTGTTATGTGTGTGTTTGTCATGTGTGTTTGTTATGTGTGTGTTTGTTATGTGTGTGTTTGTTATGTGCGTGTTTGTTATGTGTGTTTGTCATGTGTGTGTTTGTCATGTGTGTGTTTGTTATGTGTGTGTTTGTTATGTGTTTGTTATGTGTGTGTTTGTTGTGTGTGTTTGTTTGTTATGTGTGTGTTTGTTATGTGTGTGTTTGTTATGTGTGTGTTTATTATGTGTGTGTCATGTGTGTGTGTGTGTTATGTGTGTGTTTATTATGTGTGTGTTTATTATGTGTGTGTTTGTTATGTGTGTGTTTTTGTTATGTGTGTGTTTGTTATGTGTGTGTTTGTTATGTGTGTGTTTTTGAATGTGTGTGTTTGTTATGTGTGTGTTTGTTATGTGTGTGTGTGTGTGTGTGTGTGTGTTTGTTATGTGTGTGTTTGTTATGTGTGTGTTTGTTATGTGTGTGTGTGTGTGTGTGTGTGTGTGTGTGTTATGTGTGTGTTTGTTATGTGTGTGTTTGTTATGTGTGTGTGTTTGTTATGTGCGTGTTTGTTATGTGTGTTTTTGTTATGTGTGTGTTTGTTATGTGTGTGTTTGTTATGTGTGTGTGTGTTATGTGCGTGTTTGTTATGTGTGTTTGTTATGTGCGTGTTTGTTATGTGTGTTTGTTATGTGTGTGTTTGTTATGTGTGTGTGTTATGTGTGTGTGTGTTTGTTATGTGTGTGTGTGTGTGTGTGTGTGTGTGTGTGTGTGTGTTATGTGTGTGTTTGTTATGTGTGTGTCTGTTATGTGTGTGTCTGTTATGTGTGTGTTTGTTATGTGTGTGTTTGTTATGTGTGTGTTTGTTATGTGTGTGTTTATTATGTGTGTGTTTGTCATGTGTGTGTTTGTTATGTGTGTGTTTGTTATGTGTGTGTGTGTTTGTTATGTGTGTGTGTGTTATGTGTGTTTGTTATGTGTGTGTGTTTGTCATGTGTGTGTTTGTTATGTGTGTGTTTGTTATGTGTGTGTTTGTTATGTGTGTGTTTGTTATGTGTGTGTTTGTCATGTGTGTGTTTGTTATGTGTGTGTTTGTTATATGTGTGTGTGTGTGTGTGTGTGTGTGTGTGTGTGTGTTTGTCATGTGTGTGTTTGTTATGTGTGTGTTTGTCATGTGTGTGTTTGTTATGTGTGTGTTTGTCATGTGTGTGTTTGTTATATGTGTGTTTGTCATGTGTGTGTTTGTTATGTGTGTGTTTGTCATGTGTGTGTTTGTTATGTGTGTGTTTGTCATGTGTGTGTTTGTTATGTGTGTGTTTGTTATGTGTGTGTTTGTTATGTGTTTGTTTGTCATGTGTGTGTTTGTTATGTGTGTGTTTGTTATGTGTGTGTTTGTCATGTGTGTGTTTGTTATGTGTGTGTTTGTTATGTGTGTGTTTGTTATGTGTGTGTTTGGGTGCAATCTGCCAAATCAAATTGCCCTTCAAGGGATTAATAAAGTTGTTTTGAATTTTGAATCTCAAGGAATGGTCTCCGGTATCCCCCGCTGCCTCCACGGCGGGGCGCCCCTCTGGTCCTGGGGGCCGCTTGGGTGGGGGCGGGTGCTCCTGCCCGTGTCGGCGGCCGGGGCGGCTCTGTCTCTCCGGGCCGGCTGGCCCCTCGCCAGGTGGGTCGTTGCCACATATACACACACACACACACACACACACACACACACACACATAGCCACACACACACACACACACACACACACACACACACACACACACACACATAGCCACACACTGTCTCGTTCACCTGCATGTTGCTCTGTAGTTTTTAGGGTTAGTTAATCGCGGTAGTTTAGCTCAGACTGTAATTGGATCTCGAGACTTGGGACGGTTGCTGCTCGTGTTTCTGCCGGTTCCGGCCGGTTTCGTGTCTGTTCTGTTTTTTTTTTTTGCAGATTTCCAGTGCTCGACGTCGCCTCCATTTGTGTTCTCGCGTCCTGGATTAGCAGCGGATGTCACCCCCCGCCCAAAAAAAAATATTGGGTTTGTATGTGTATATACAAACCCTTTATCTTATTTATTAATAAGATAAATATATGTGACATATATAAAAAAAATATACCATATGTATTTTATATTAAAATCGCACATATATATATATATATATATATATATATATATATATATATATATATATATATATATATATATATATATATATATATATATATATATATATATATGCCTTAGGTTCTTACCTGCATGGTATTGCACTGCCAATGCAAATTATCTTTTTGGCTACAATTGGGTAAATTTACATTTTAAAATGTTTATCAATGTACAATGTTGCTCTACACAAAATAAAGTGAAAAATGAAATGAAAGTGTAAAAGTCAGAGGATGAGAAACTGAACAGAAACAGGAGAAGAAGAACCTGCAGGTTTGTTGGAGAAGTTTAAACATTCGTGTGACTCAAGTGGAGAAACATTTCCACCAGATTCAGAGATGCAAACACAACGTCTTTGTGTTTACCAGAAAACTTGTAGCGGCACCTTTAATGAAGCAGGAATCTGCGAGGAGGAAGGTCGGCGTCGCCATCTGTCGCTAACGCTAACGGAACCTGCCGGTGATTGACAGCTGTCGCTAACACCAAACAATTCCTGCTCCGGTCTGAGCTCTGTACGCCGTACGGAGAATAGTTAGCGCTTATATTTAACCAAACAATTCCTGCTCCGTCTGAGCTCTGTACGCCGTACGGAGAATAGTTAACGCTTATATTTAACCAAACAATTACTGCTCCGGTCTGAGCTCTATACGCCGTACGGAGAATAGTTAACGCTTATATTTAACACTTGTTCAACTAAAGTGAAGACAAACACAACAAACTCTTCTTGGTTTCCCCCAAACCTGGTTCTGAACATGAAGACCAAACGTCCCCACGTTGGTCTCATGTGTCCAGGGGACGTTAGTCCAGGGAGACCTGGACTTTACCAAAGACCTGGACTTTACCAAAGACCTGGACCTCCGTTCACCACATAAACAAAGAAAAACCTTCAGCAGTTACATCCAAAATTAAAGTTGCAAGCAACGATTAACGGATGAACGGGCCCTTGCACTCACGGCCACCGCCCCCATAAGCATATCAGAAATGACACCACCCACGACTCTCTATGTCAGACCATCCAAATGTTATGGCAGAAAATAGGAACTATATATGGCAGGGTGAGGGGAGACCACTTGATATATGTTAAAACAAGAAAAAACCTGTTTTTCATAATAGGTCCCCTTTAAAGTACGAGGCCTGGAAATGACCAGAATTCATGAAAAATGCCATTTTCTGTTCAAAATGCTGGACTTCCTGTGTAACTGGGCATGGGTCCAAGATACTTTTTTGTAGAGCTTTGTCTGATACAATAGACACATAAAGGTAATTGCTGCAGGTCAAACCATATTATGGGGCTTGTCGAAAAACATAAAATAGGTGGCGCTATGGAGCCCATTCTTGTCGACCCATGCCTGTCTCCCATAAAATACGTAATTCTTCGCAACTTTGGAAGCGTGTGCAAAATTTGGTGAGTTTTCGAGCATTTTAAGGCCTCCAAAAAGGCAATTCATTTCTCGGAAGAATAATTATAATAACTAGAAAATTTCAGGAAATTTTGATATGGGCATGCCCTACCGCCCATTCGACCCCTATTACTGAGAAAAGTAATGCCCATCGAGGCACGATGGAGACGCATCTAACGATATATGCCATGCATGGGTGCATGTTCCGGTTCAGGCTACGTTAACGGATAGGTTTTTTTTTCACCGTGGTAAAAAACCCCATCCGAATGAATGGGGCCATTTGGCATGGATTTTGACATAACATTTCCTTAAATCACAGCTTCATGAAATTTGAATATGTTGAAGTCCACAGCGTGCCGAGTCGGGGAATATTTGTAGGATGTCTCTACGATAACCTGTTGCCTAGCAACAAGCGTCCAAAGTCAAATGGAAATTTTTTTTAAATTGAAAGTTAGATATCGCAAAAACCGTAATAATTAGCATGATGAGGTTGTATGGTCCTTTAGTGCCAATCGGGCCGAGTGTTTGTAAATTTGAACGATGTCTCTGCGATAATGTTTGGCCGAGCAATAAGCGTCCGAATTTTAGCCTTTTCTTTTATTTCGGCATGTTTATATAGACACATTTCATCTCCAGAACATTATACATTGCATACTCAGCACATGACGAAAAGGGTACGGGAGAAGCTGACGCTTATCAAAGTCCCGCCCCGTTCTATGTAAGATTCATGATCACATCAACAACAGAATTCAGTAAGATACATAGTTTACCACTGTGTCCACTGTTCAGTTATTTTTATGTCCAAGCCTCTTTTTGCATGCAATCCACTTTGCAATGGAGGTGCGTGTGTCAATGCAGATTTTGATTAGTCGCCGTCCTCTGGCTCTCTAGCCGCCACAGCCTTTGCCCCCTCCGCTCGTACTGACTTCATCTCCTCACGAGCTTTGGACACCTACAACCATACACTGGTCAGTCTCCCCTGGATGTCAGCGAGGCCAGAGAGCAGCTTTGCCTGATCAGCTCTCACTTTTCTCATTGTCTCACTTGATTAAAGTACTACTTCATCAACCTGAACTTGATTCCTGATCAACTTCAGGAACTTGGATCTTGATTTGCAGCAAAGACGTTTTTACAGAATTCTCCAGAAACGGAGCCAAAGACGGATTTATGAAAGATACGAGTCAGAAATCAGTAAACAAGTGTGTGTGTTTGTGTGTGTGCGTGCGTGCGTGCGTGCGTGCGTGCGTGCGTGCGTGCGTGCGTGCGTGCGTGCGTGCGTGCGTGCGTGCGTGCGTGCGTGCGTGCGTGCGTGCGTGCGTGCGTGTGGTATTAACTCTCTGCTCCAGCGTTTCCCCGTCACAAATGTGATTTTTAAACCTGTCTCTAATAACGTAGATAATCTCGGAGCTTCAGGAGCTGCAGAATCAGAGTTTAACGTTGCTGCGTCTGCAGGTGATTCTGATACTGGGCGGTGAACATCACCCTTCTTCTCCTCTCCTCTTCCCTTCCTCTCTTCTCCATTTCCATTTTTATTTATTATAAATATCTCATAACTATCATTTTTGTCCATCGTTCCTGTAGTTTCTTGTGCCGGCCCCCCTTTTTTCTCTTTTGTGCATGTTTGCAGGCTGGGAGCTGCATTCTGGCCTGTGTCCCCCCCCCCCCATCCCCGGTCATCCCGTTGCTGCTTCCACCTGCCTGCTGTGTGCTGCTGACGTCCCTGACCCCCCCAATCTGGCCTTCGGCAGGAGGGTCCCCCCTTATGATCCAGGTCCTGGTCCTGGTCCCGGTGGAAGCACCTGCAGGTCTGGATCAGACCTTGTATAAGCAAAAAGGAGGAAAAATAGTCAGATTCGTTCCAGATTATTTGACTCCGACCTCTAACAGGGAACTAAATCCACCAAAACAAGGCGAAGCAGATGTGTTGACGGTCCCTGCAGTCCAGCGGGGGGGCGGTAGGGGGGGAGGGCGGTAGGGGGGGCGGTAGGTGGGGGTCCATGTTTGACATCTGATAAACAACGTTTCCTCTGGATCAGATCTCCGGGTCCGAGGCCTCGGCTCCTCCGGCTCCGTAAACGCCGGTCACTGCTGAATTATTCAGCCGGCGAGGGATCCGGGGACGGGGCCGGATCAAGGAGAAGCCGCCGGAGAGCCGGCCCTGGAACCCGCTACGCCAGACTGTAAACAGTTGTTTATCTAATCACCAGCAACGGCACAGATGTCGAGGAAAACAGGAAAACACTCGCCGCCGCTCCGACACCACGGAGGAGAAGAAAAACCAGCAGCTTTGATCTCCATGATCAGTGGCCGATGCAAACGAGTCGACTGAAGTTTCTCAGAAACAAACACCAGCTTTTAGCTGAAACCAGGGCTAGTAACTGAAACCAGGACTAGTAGAACTAGAACCAGGACTAGTATCTGAAACCAGGACTAGTAGAACTAGAACCAGGACTAGTAACTGAAACCAGGACTAGTAACTGAAACCAGGACTAGTAGAACTGAAACCAGGACTAGTAGAACTGAAACCAGGACTAGTAACTGAAACCAGGACTAGTAGAACTGAAACCAGGACTAGTAACTGAAACCAGGACTAGTAGAACTGAAACCAGGACTAGTAACTGAAACCAGGACTAGTAGAACTGAAACCAGGACTAGTGGAGCTGAAACCAGGACTAGTAACTGAAACCAGGACTAGTAACTGAAACCAGGACTAGTAGATCTGAAACCAGGACTAGTAACTGAAACCAGGACTAGTAACTGAAACCAGGACTAGTAACTGAAACCAGGACTTGTAACTGAAACCAGGACTAGTAGATCTGAAACCAGGACTAGTAACTGAAACCAGGACTAGTAACTGAAACCAGGACTAGTAACTGAAACCAGGACTAGTAACTGAAACCAGGACTAGTAGAACTGAAACCAGGACTAGTAACTAAAACCAGGACTAGTAACTGAAACCAGGATTAGTAACTGAAACCAGGACTAGTAACTGAAACCAGGACTAGTAGAACTGAAACCAGGACTAGTAACTGAAACCAGGACTAGTAAAACTGAAACCAGGGCTAGTAGAACTGAAACCAGGACTAGTAACTGAAACCAGGACTAGTAGACCTGAAACCAAGACTAGTAGAACTGAAACCAGGACTAGTGGAACTGAAACCAGGACTAGTAACTGAAACCAGGACTAGTAACTGAAACCAGGACTAGTAACTGAAACCAGGACTAGTAGAACTGAAACCAGGACTAGTAACTGAAACCAGGACTAGTAACTGAAACCAGGACTAGTAACTGAAACCAGGACTAGTAGAACTGAAACCAGGACTAGTAGAACTGAAACCAGGACTAGTAGAACTGAAACCAGGACTAGTAACTGAAACCAGGACTAGTAACTGAAACCAGGACTAGTAGAACTGAAACCAGAACTAGTAACTGAAACCAGGACTAGTAACTGAAACCAGGACTAGTAGAACTGAAACCAGGACTAGTAGAACTGAAACCAGGACTAGTAACTGAAACCAGGACTAGTAGAACTGGAACCAGGACTAGTAACTGAAACCAGGACTAGTAACTGAAACCAGAACTAGTAACTGAAACCAGGACTAGTAACTGAAACCAGGACTAGTAACTGAAACCAGGACTAGTAGAACTGAAACCAGGACTAGTAGAACTGAAACCAGGACTAGTAACTGAAACCAGGACTAGTAGAACTGAAACCAGGACTAGTAACTGAAACCAGGACTAGTAGACCTGAAACCAGAACTAGTAACTGAAACCAGGACTAGTTACTGAAACCAGGACTAGTAACTGAAACCAGGACTAATAACTGAAACCAGGACTAGTAGAACTGAAACCAGGACTAGTAACTGAAACCAGGACTAGTAACTGAAACCAGGACTAGTAGAACTGAAACCAGGACTAGTAACTGAAACCAGGACTAGTAGAACTGAAACCAGGACTAGTAGAACTGAAACCAGGACTAGTAAATGAAACCAGGACAAGTAACTGAAACCAGGACTAGTAGAACTGAAACCAGGACTAGTTTAACTGAAACCAGGACTAGTAACTGAAACCAGGACTAGTAACTGAAACCAGGACTAGTAACTGAAACCAGGACTGGTAACTGAAACCAGGACTAGTAGAACTGAAACCAGGACTAGTAGAACTGAAACCAGGACTAGTAGAACTGAAACCAGGACTAGTAGAACTGAAACCAGGACTAGTAACTGAAACCAGGACTAGTAGAACTGAAACCAGGACTAGTAGAACTGAAACCAGGACTAGTAACTGAAACCAGGACTAGTAACTGAAACCAGGACTAGTAACTGAAACCAGGACTAGTAGAACTGAAACCAGGACTAGTAGAACTGAAACCAGGACTAGTAAGTGAAACCAGGACTAGTAGAACTGAAACCAGGACTAGTAAGTGAAACCAGGACTAGTAACTGAAACCAGGACTTGTAACTGAAACCAGGACTAGTAACTGAAACCAGGACTACTAGACCTGAAACCAGGACTAGTAACTGAAACCAGGACTAGTAAGTGAAATCAGGACTAGTAGAACTGAAACCAGGACTAGTAACTGAAACCAGGACTAGTAGAACTGAAACCAGGACTAGTAACTGAAACCAGGACTAGTAACTGAAACCAGGACAAGTAACTGAAACCAGGACTAGTAGAACTGAAACCAGGACTAGTAGAACTGAAACCAGGACTAGTAACTGAAACCAGGACTAGTAACTGAAACCAGGACTAGTAGAACTGAAACCAGGACTAGTAGAACTGAAACCAGGACTAGTAACTGAAACCAGGACTAGTAGAACTGAAACCAGGACTAGTAGAACTGAAACCAGGACTAGTAGAACTGAAACCAGGACTAGTAACTGAAACCAGGACTAGTAACTGAAACCAGGACTAGTAACTGAAACCAGGACTAGTAGAACTGAAACCAGGACTAGTAACTGAAACCAGGACTAGTAACTGAAACCAGGAATAGTAACTGAAACCAGGACTAGTAGAACTGAAACCAGGACTAGTAACTGAAACCAGGACTAGTAACTGAACCCAGGACTAGTAACTGAAACCAGGACTAGTAACTGAAACCAGGACTAGTAACTGAACCCAGGACTAGTAACTGAAACCAGGACTAGTAGAACTGAAACCAGGACTAGTAACTCAAACCAGGACTAGTAACTGAAACCAGGACTAGTAACTGAAACCAGGACTAGTAGAACTGAAACCAGGACTAGTAACTGAAACCAGGGCTAGTAGAACTGAAACCAGGACTAGTAACTGAAACCAGGACTAGTAGAACTGAAACCAGGACTAGTAAAACTGAAACCAGGACTAGTAACTGAAACCAGGACTAGTAACTGAAACCAGGACTAGTAACTGAAACCAGGACTAGTAACTGAAACCAGGACTAGTAGAACTGAAACCAGGACTAGTAGAACTGAAACCAGGACTAGTAACTGAAACCAGGACTAGTAACTGAAACCAGGACTAGTAACTGAAACCAGGACTAGTAACTGAAACCAGGACTAGTAGAACTGAAACCAGGACTAGTAACTGAAACCAGGGCTAGTAGAACTGAAACCAGGACTAGTAACTGAAACCAGGACTAGTAGAACTGAAACCAGGACTAGTAGAACTGAAACCAGGACTAGTAACTGAAACCAGGACTAGTAACTGAAACCGGGACTAGTAACTGAAACCAGGACTAGTAGAACTGAAACCAGGACTAGTAACTGAAACCAGGACTAGTAGAACTAGAACCAGGACTAGTAGAACTGTAACCAGGACTAGTAGAACTGGACCCAGGGCTAGTAGAACTGAAACCAGGACTAGTAACTGAAACCAGGACTAGTAGAACTGAAACCAGGACTAGTAACTGAAACCAGGACTAGTAGAACTGAAACCAGGACTAGTAGAACTGAAACCAGGACTAGCAACTGAAACCAGGACTAGTAACTGAAACCAGGACTAGTAGAACTGAAACCAGGACTAGTAGAACTGAAACCAGGACTAGTAGAACTGAAACCAGGACTAGTAGAACTGAAACCTGGACTAGTAGATCTGAAACCAGGACTAGTAGAACTGAAACCTGGACTAGTAGATCTGAAACCAGGACTAGTAGAACTGAAACCAGGACTAGTAGATCTGAAACCAGGACTAGTAACTGAAACCAGGACTAGTAACTGAAACCAGGACTAGTAGAACTGGACCCAGGGCTGGTAGAACTGAAACCAGGACTAGTAGAACTGAAACCAGGACTAGTAACTGAAACCAGGACTAGTAACTGAAACCAGGACTAGTAGAACTGAAACCAGGACTAGTAACTGAAACCAGGACTAGTAGAACTGAAACCAGGACTAGTAGAACTGAAACCTGGACTAGTAGATCTGAAACCAGGACTAGTAGAACTGAAACCAGGACTAGTAGATCTGAAACCAGGACTAGTAACTGAAACCAGGACTAGTAGAACTGAAACCAGGACTAGTAACTGAAACCAGGACTAGTAACTGAAACCAGGACTAGTAACTGAAACCAGGACTAGTAGAACTGAAACCAGGACTAGTAACTGGAACCAGGACTAGTAACTGGAACCAGGACTAGTAACTGAAACCAGGACTAGTAGAACTGAAACCAGGACTAGTAACTGGAACCAGGACTAGTAACTGAAACCAGGACTAGTAGAACTGAAACCAGGACTAGTAACTGAAACCAGGACTAGTAGAACTGAAACCAGGACTAGTAACTGAAACCAGGACTAGTAACTGAAACCAGGGCTAGTAGAACTGAAACCAGGACTAGTAGAACTGAAACCAGGACTAGTAACTGAAACCAGGGCTAGTAGAACTGAAACCAGGACTAGTAACTGAAACCAGGACTAGTAGAACTGAAACCAGGACTAGTAGAACTGAAACCAGGACTAGTAACTGAAACCAGGACTAGTAACTGAAACCGGGACTAGTAACTGAAACCAGGACTAGTAGAACTGTAACCAGGACTAATAACTGAAACCAGGACTAGTAGAACTGAAACCAGGACTAGTAACTGAAACCAGGACTAGTAGAACTGAAACCAGGACTAGTAACTGAAACCAGGACTAGTAACTGAAACCAGGACTAGTAACTGAAACCAGGACTAGTAACTGAAACCAGGACTAGTAGACCTGAAACCAGGACTAGTAACTGAAACCAGGACTAGTAGAACTGAAACCAGGACTAGTAGAACTGGACCCAGGGCTAGTAGAACTGAAACCAGGACTAGTAACTGAAACCAGGACTAGTAGAACTGAAACCAGGACTAGTAACTGAAACCAGGACTAGTAGAACTGAAACCAGGACTAGTAACTGAAACCAGGACTAGTAACTGAAACCAGGACTAGTAGAGCTGAAACCAGGACTAGTAGAACTGAAACCTGGACTAGTAGATCTGAAACCAGGACTAGTAGAACTGAAACCAGGACTAGTAGATCTGAAACCAGGACTAGTAACTGAAACCAGGACTAGTAACTGGAACCAGGACTAGTAACTGAAACCAGGACTAGTAGAACTGAAACCAGGACTAGTAACTGAAACCAGGACTAGTAGAACTGAAACCAGGACTAGTAACTGAAACCAGGACTAGTAGAACTGAAACCAGGACTAGTAACTGAAACCAGGACTAGTAACTGAAACCAGGACTAGTAGAGCTGAAACCAGGACTAGTAGAACTGAAACCTGGACTAGTAGAACTGAAACCAGGACTAGTAACTGAAACCAGGACTAGTAGAACTGAAACCAGGACTAGTAACTGAAACCAGGACTAGTAGAACTGAAACCAGGACTAGTAGAACTGAAACCTGGACTAGTAACTGAAACCAGGACTAGTAACTGGAACCAGGACTAGTAACTGAAACCAGGACTAGTAGAACTGAAACCAGGACTAGTAACTGAAACCAGGACTAGTAGAACTGAAACCAGGACTAGTAGAACTGAAACCTGGACTAGTAACTGAAACCAGGACTAGTAACTGGAACCAGGACTAGTAACTGAAACCAGGACTAGTAGAACTGAAACCAGGACTAGTAACTGAAACCAGGACTAGTAACTGAAACCAGGACTAGTAGATCTGAAACCAGGACTAGTAGAACTGAAACCAGGACTAGTAGATCTGAAACCAGGACTAGTAACTGAAACCAGGACTAGTAACTGGAACCAGGACTAGTAACTGAAACCAGGACTAGTAGAACTGAAACCAGGACTAGTAACTGAAACCAGGACTAGTAGAACTGAAACCAGGACTAGTAACTGAAACCAGGACTAGTAGAACTGAAACCAGGACTAGTAACTGAAACCAGGACTAGTAACTGAAACCAGGACTAGTAACTGAAACCAGGACTAGTAGAACTGAAACCAGGACTAGTAGAACTGAAACCAGGACTAGTAGAACTGAAACCAGGACTAGTAACTGAAACCAGGACTAGTAGATCTGAAACCAGGACTAGTAGAACTGAAACCAGGACTAGTAACTGAAACCAGGACTAGTAGAACTGAAACCAGGACTAGTAACTGAAACCAGGACTAGTAACTGAAACCAGGACTAGTAACTGAAACCAGGGCTAGTAACTGAAACCAGGACTAGTAACTGAAACCAGGACTAGTAACTGAAACCAGGACTAGTAGAACTGAAACCAGGACTAGTAACTGAAACCAGGACTAGTAGAACTGAAACCAGGACTGGTAACTGAAACCAGGACTAGTAACTGAAACCAGGACTAGTAACTGAAACCAGGACTAGTAACTGAAACCAGGACTAGTAGAACTGAAACCAGGACTAGTAACTGAAACCAGGACTAGTAGAACTGAAACCAGGACTAGTAGAACTGAAACCAGGACTAGTAGAACTGAAACTAGGACTAGTAGAGCTGAAACCAGGACTAGTAACTGAAACCAGGACTAGTAGAACTGAAACCAGGACTAGTAACTGAAACCAGGACTAGTAACTGAAACCAGGACTAGTAACTGAAACCAGGACTAGTAGAACTGAAACCAGGACTAGTAACTGAAACCAGGACTAGTAACTGAAACCAGGACTAGTAGAACTGAAACCAGGACTAGTTACTGAAACCAGGACTAGTAACTGAAACCAGGACTAGTAGAACTGAAACCAGGACTAGTAACTGAAACCAGGACTAGTAGAACTGCAACCAGGACTAGTAACTGAAACCAGGACTAGTAGAACTGAAACCAGGACTAGTAACTGAAACCAGGACTAGTAGAGCTGAAACCAGGACTAGTAGATCTGAAACCAGGACTAGTAACTGAAACCAGGACTAGTAACTGAAACCAGGACTAGTAGAACTGAAACCAGGACTAGTAACTGAAACCAGGACTAGTAGAACTGTAACCAGGACTAGTAACTGAAACCAGGACTAGTAGAACTGAAACCAGGACTAGTAACTGAAACCAGGACTAGTAGAACTGAAACCAGGACTAGTAGAACTGAAACCAGGACTAGTAACTGAAACCAGGACTAGTAGAGCTGAAACCAGGACTAGTAGATCTGAAACCAGGACTAGTAACTGAAACCAGGACTAGTAACTGAAACCAGGACTAGTAACTGAAACCAGGACTAGTAGAACTGAGACCAGGACTAGTAGAACTGAAACCAGGACTAGTAACTGAAACCAGGACTAGCAGAACTGAAACCAGGACTAGTAGAACTGAAACCAGGACTAGTAACTGAAACCAGGACTAGTAACTGAAACCAGGACTAGCAGAACTGAAACCAGGACTAGTAGAACTGAAACCAGGACTAGTAACTGAAACCAGGACTAGTAACTGAAACCAGGACTAGTAACTGAAACCAGGACTAGTAGAACTGAGACCAGGACTAGTAGAACTGAAACCAGGACTAGTAACTGAAACCAGGACTAGCAGAACTGAAACCAGGACTAGTAGAACTGAAACCAGGACTAGTAACTGAAACCAGGACTAGTAACTGAAACCAGGACTAGTAACTGAAACCAGGACTAGCAGAACTGAAACCAGGACTAGTAGAACTGAAACCAGGACTAGTAACTGAAACCAGGACTAGTAACTGAAACCAGGACTAGTAACTGAAACCAGGACTAGTAACTGAAACCAGGACTAGTAGAACTGAAACCAGGACTAGTAGAACTGAAACCAGGACTAGTAACTGAAACCAGGACTAGTAACTGAAACCAGGACTAGTAGAACTGAAACCAGGACTAGTAACTGAAACCAGGACTAGTAGAACTGAAACCAGGACTAGTAGAACTGAAACCAGAACTAGTAACTGAAACCAGGACTAGTAGAACTGAAACCAGGACTAGTAACTGAAACCAGGACTAGTAACTGAAACCAGGACTAGTAGAACTGAAACCAGGACTAGTAGACCTGAAACCAGGACTAGTAACTGGAACTAAGCCCATATTTGGCCTGAATGTGTCACTAACCGGGACTAGCAGGGACTGGTGGTCGTTAAATAAATGATGGCAGAAACCGGTGGGGGAACGCGGGTGTCTTACCAGGGCCGGCTTTGCTGGTCCTGCTTCCTGGCTTCGGCCTCCGCTCCCCCTCTTTCCCCCCCCTACACGATTCATACGTACATAGGCGAAGGGCGGGGGGTCCGGGTCGTGGGGGGCATTGTCCCGCGTGGCCCGGCACTCCCCGCCTCACGGTTTTAACAGCAAAATAGACACTGAACATTCAACACTTAATAAATACATTTGACAAGGACACGTAGTTCGGGAGGAGGGGGTCGGTGTCAATCGATACTTGGCCCTCCCCCCTCCCTGTTTTTATGGCATTAATCACATGCACTCAACACCAGGGGCGGGAGGGGGTCCCACATCACCCGCGTTCCCTCACCGGCCTGGGACGGGTGGGTCGGGTTACCCGGGCCTGGCGGGGCCCGCCGTGCAGCCTGGGGTGCCTTCTGGCGGTGCTGGACCCCCCCGGGGAGGGGGAAACGGTGCGTGATTGTATGTCTGTGTCGGTGAGAATGCGGTATGGAAGGGTCCTGCCATGGAGGATTTGGGCCTCCATTGGCAGGACATCAAAACTTAATAATTTATGAATATTATATTATACAAAGATGGTTATTATTATTATTATTATTATTATTATTATTATTATTATTATTATTAGTATTATTATTAGTATTATTAGTATTATTGTTAGTATTATTATTATGTATAGTATATTATATTATTATTAGTATAGGTATCGGATAGGTGAATGGATGAATGAATGGGATGCCTGGGTCTGGGGCCCTCCGTTGTCGGGCCTGCACGGGTGTCGCCTTGTTGGGGGGTTCCCTCTCTCCGGGCCCGTCCCCGGTCCCCCCCGCTGCCTCTCCGGCGGGGCGCCCCTCTGGTCTTGGAGGGCCACTTTCGTGGGGGACGGGTGCGCCTGCCCGCGTCGGCGGCCGGGGCGGCTCTGTCTCTCCGGGCGGGCTGGCCCCCTGCCGGGTGGGGGTCGTTGGCCTGAAGGGTGAGGGCCTCCTGGCCGCGTGTCCGGCCCGGACCGGGTGGCCGGGGATTGCCTGGGTCGCGGTCCGCCGCCGCGGGATCCCTGGCTGCTTCTTCCCGCGCCGTGGGGGCCCCGCCCGCGGGCCCCCTCGGCCGCCGCCGGGGGGGGGGGGGGGGCTCGCAGGCGGTGGGTTGCCTCCCTCCTACTTCTCCCCTCTGTGGGGTTGCCGGTGGCCTGGGTTCCAGGTTCTTCTCCTCTGTGGGGTTGCTGGTGGTCTGGGTTCCAGGTTCTTCTCCTCTGTGGGGTTGCCGGTGGCCTGGGTTCCGGGCTCTTCCGTGTCGGCCTCTGGTCTCGCGGGTGGCGGGGTTGCTCCCCCCCCTCCCCCACTATAGATACACTTCAGGTGGAGCTTTGTTTGGTTTATTACACACACACACACGCACGCACACACACACACACACACACACACACACACACACACACACACACACACACACACACACACATATAGTCACTTAGTCACATGCATACACACACACACACACACACACACGCATGATCATATACATACACACACACACACATAGACATACACACTGGCTTGTTCACCTGCATGCTGGCTCTCTAGTTTTTGGGTTTAGGTAGCGGTAGCGGTAGCTTAGCTCAGACTGCGATCAGATCTCAAGATTTAGGTCGATTGCTGTTATTGTTTTGGTTGGCTCCGTGCCGGTTTCGTGTTTTGTTTGTGGTTTTTTTTTGTTGCAGATTTCCAGTGCTTGACGTGTGTCTCCGTGTGTTCCTGCTTCCTGGATTGGCAGTGGATGTCGTCACCCAAAAAACCAAAAACCCCAAAAAAAACAACACTGGGTTTGTATGTGTATATTTATGTATGTGTACGCATATGTGTGCATATATATATATGTATATATATTAAATATAGTAATAATGCACATATATACAC
>NC_084602.1:42508528-42516028 GCF_033807715.1 Cololabis saira
GACTAAAACTCTCTACACCACAGACTAAAACTCTCTACACCACAGCGGACTTCTCAACTGGTTTTGATAATATTCTTCAACATGTGTTTGGCTTCATATTAGTTGAACAAAAAGCGTTACATATAAGCGTTAACCATTCCAGCCTCCGTACGGCCGTATAGAGCTCAGACCGGAGCAGTAATTGTTTGGTTAAATATAAGCGTTAACTATTCTCCCTACGGCGTATAGAGCTCAGACCGGAGCAGTAATTGTTTGGTGTTAGCGACAGCTGTCAATCACCGGCAGGCTCCGTTAGCGTGGAAGTCGACAGATGGCGACGCCGACCTTCCTCCTCGCAGATTCCTGCTTCATTAAAGGTGGCGCTACAAGTTTTCTGGTAAACACAAAGACGTTGTGTTTGCATCTCTGAATCTGGTCGAAACGTTTCTCCACTCGAGTCACACGAATGTTTAAACTTCTCCAACAAACCTGCAGGTTCTATCGTCTTTGTTGTCGTTTACCGGAGTTCCAGTTGCCGTCGACAGTTTCTCGTCCTCTGACTTTTACACTTAAGATGTGAGTGAATCTACGTGTTCTTGGACGAGGAAACTGACCTGAATCAGAGGCCACGTTTCCACAGAGCCGGGTATTTACAAAAACTGATATTTCCTTCTACGTTTTGAAAAATACCATCATTTCCAGGAACCTGCATAAATAGCTGTTAAGGTGCCAAACCTACAGGCGGCAGTGTAACGAGAAGATAAAGTCATGGTAGTTGTTGAATTGTTGAATGTGGGCCTCGTATGTGAGATGGGGGTCCATTTTTACCCCAAGGTTGGTGATCACTGGAAGTAGTGGAATGTTTTGATCAGAGAAAGTGATACTGGTTATGGTGGAAGGACCTGGGGCCTCATTTATAAAAGAAATATAAATATAAAAGTGCACGTAAACCCAAAAGCCAAAAATGGCGGTTGGCTCCCCCCCCTTTAAGGGGGTTTACTAACCGCTGATCTGCAGCAGCCGTGTCTCTAACTTTCAGGAGCTGGAGCTTCTACTTTCATAGACGTCTGCACATCTGGGGGGTGGGGGGGTACGTAGGATTACCCAGATGTTGGTAAATAAATAATGAGGAAGAGGAAATGGCTGAGGTGAGGAAGGCCGTCCCCTTCTTCCTCTTCCTCCTCTTCCTCCTCCTCTTCCTCCCGGTGATTGAGGTCAGACGGTGGATCTCCGGCTAATGTGATTGCATCAGAGCGACGCCCGCTAACCGCTAACCGCATCACAGCCTGATCTGCATACTGATTGGCTGCTGCGTCCTTGACTCAGACCTTGGGAGGAAGAGGCCGCCGCCCCCACCCTCTTCCTCTTCCTCCTCCTCCGGGTCCATCCCTCGCTCTCACTTCCACGCAGAGATGCCCTCGGTCTGCATCACACCCCCCCCAAGGTCTGCCCCCCCCCCCCCCCCCATCACACCCCCCCCACCCCCATCTCTCTATGCATCAATGCTAATGCTAACAGCGACCAGGGCTTTGTTTGAGGGGGTTTGTTTTCTGGGTTTAAGCTGCGTGACCTCCAGACAAAAGGCCAGTTTTCCCCGGATAAGCAGCTCCCGGACAGAGACTTCCCCCCCAAGACGGGGGGGCCCGAGGGTGGGGTGCCCGGGGGTGGGGGGGGGCCCGAAGGTGGGGGGACCGGGGGTGGGGGGACCGGGGGGGCCGGAGGGTGGGGGGCCCGAGGGTGGGGGAGTGTTTTAAAGCAGGACGGGACAGAACGGAAACAAATGCAGACGATGCAGCAGGAAGTGGAGGATGAGAGTTACTTGTATTTACTCAGAAACTTTAATGACGTCTGAAAAACTGGTTCGGTGACAAAACTCATTCCATCATCCATCCATCCATCCATCATCCATCCATCCAACCATCATCCATCCATCATCCATCATCCATCCATCATCCATCCATCCATCCATCATCCATCCATCATCCATCCATCATCCATCCATCCATCATCCATCCATCCATCCATCATCCATCCATCATCCATCCATCATCCATCCATCATCCATCCATCCATCCATCATCCATCCATCATCCATCATCCATCCATCCATCATCCATCCATCATCCATCCATCATCCATCATCCATCCATCATCCATCCATCCAACCATCATCCATCCATCATCCATCATCCATCCATCATCCATCATCCATCCATCCATCCATCATCCATCCATCATCCATCCATCATCCATCCATCCATCCATCATCAATCCATCATCCATCCATCATCCATCCATCATCCATCATGCGCAAAAACGTGCACACCAATCGCTAATAAAAGTCATAGCACACGATTCCCGCTTAAGGCGCACGTTTCTACGTTTTTACTTTTCGTGTTTTCTCAAAGCTGCGGGACTAGTTACGCGCCGAAGTTTGTCTGGAAAATGAATAATAATAAATGCGCAGGATAACAATAGTGCCTCTGGCTGCGCCAAGAGGCACGACACGTCCATTGCTATTGCATAGCTTTGGAGGAGTCGTGCCTCTTGGCGCAGCCATGGCACTAACTAGACAATTTCCTCGTAGAAATTTTGAGAGTGCCACGGCGGGCTGCTGCCCATTTGTGTACATTATTGCATTTTGCAAGCGATAAATGTGAAGGACTAAAAACTAAGTCCGATGACACCACCAGGGATTCTCTATGTCAAACCATTCAAAAGTTATAGCAAAATATAGAGACTACCAATCAGAAGAAGGGGCAGGGCTAATTTGCACCAAAGAAGGTCAAGGACTCAATACGGAGTCCGATGACACCACCCACGACTCTGTATGTCAAACCATTCAAAAGTTATTGGACTATAACATATCAACCAATCATCCATCCATCCATCCATCCATCCATCATCCATCCATCATCCATCCATCCATCATCCATCATCCATCATCCATCCATCATCCATCATCCATCCATCATCCATCATCCATCATCCATCCATCCATCATCCATCCATTATCCATCCATCATCATCCATCCATCAACCATCCATCATCCATCCATCATCCATCCATCCATCAACCATCCATCATCCATCCATCATCCATCCATCATCCATCATCCATCCATCATCCATCCATCCATCCATCATCCATCATCCATCATCCATCCATCCATTCATCCATCATCCATCCATCATCCATCCATCATCCATCCATCCATCATTCATCCATCATCCATCCATCATCCATCATCCATCCATCATCCATCATCCATCATCCATCATCCATCCATCCATCATCCATCATCCATCCATCATCCATCATCCATCCATCCATCATCCATCATATTTTCTGATACAGAAAAGCAGGTCATTTAAAAAGCTTTGTGTTTCTTTTCTCTCGTCTCCACATGTTGAAGTCGATATTCTTCGTATTTCAAAGAGAAATCAGAGTTTTTTACTCTCATTTTGAGACTGGATCAAGAATAAAGTTGTTGCATCTCCAGTTATTATCCGGTGAAAACAAAGGGCTCGGATCTGGAGGCAGCGGTTTCAGAGCGGAGTCGGTAAAACCCGGCTCTTGTTTGGAAAACACAATAATAAAAACTTAATAATGAGTGGGATTCAAAGAGCCGTTTTCATTGTGAACGCACCGCCGCCCTAACTGCAGCCAATCAGGCGAACACACAAGCGCGCCCCACGAGCGAGACCAATAACGAGTCATCTATCCTTTCATTTCAGCCGCGGGCCTTTCTTCTCCTCCTCCGGGCTCCCCCCCTCCTCATATACATCTGTACAAATTGATTTCCTCTTTACAAGGGAAGATAATGGCCGTGGCAACAGAAATACCTGTAAGTGCGGGATAATTACGCCGCGAGACGCCCCCCGCTGAGTCCCTTTCTCCCAAAAACCCCCAACAACATGGATTTCAGGCTTGGATGGCGCTCCGCGGCGCCGCCGCGACGCTCCGACGAGGCCGAATTTGATTAAAATTACTGTTCTTTTTTTGCCTCTGCTACTTCTATTAAGATAGGAATCTCGCTCGGGACATTTTTATGGACGTGTAAAGAGAGAGAGCTGCAACGATTGAACGTTTCTACCCCGCTGTTCGGCGTCAAAGCCGACGCCGCGGGGGCCGCGCCGCCGGCTACCTGGACGCCGATAACCGAGCGTCGTGGGTCGAATCTCCGGATGCAGGGAAGGAAGTTCAGGACCGGAAGTGTCAGAAACTGAAACATTAGGGAGTAGACGTGTATAGAGGTGGATGAGTGCGTCATTCAGGGTGAGCAGAATCAGAGATGGTTTATCCAAGATCCTAGAAACTAGTAGTTTAGTTTTAGTTTTTAGTAGTTTTTTCTAGTCTCTTACTATTTAAAATGACTAGACGTTTTAATTATACAAAAATTTAAAATTATAAATTACACGATTTAATCCAACTCAAGACAGCAATAACAATGTACAAGGCACACAACCAGATGCTCCCACGCTGTGTCCTGGAGTTGTTCCAGGTAAATACTAACTAACTAACAGGTGAGGGAAAGCAGCACAACCTAAGGGCTATGGCATCTTTGAGCAGAAATGGCCAAGAACAAAAAAAATGTCAAGGTGTATCAGTGTCGAAGGTGAAACTGTGGAACCGCCTGGATGAGGAACTAAAAAAAAGTAGCTCAATTTACAAATTAGAAAAAAATTATGAATCTAAAATAATAGATAAATATAGAACACTAATATAAATGATCTTCATATTAAACTGTGTAAATGATGCAACTTTCCTCCTGCAGCTGTCCTCAATCGTGAGTGACCACATTTATTTTCTTCTCTTCTTTGTTCATTTTCTTTGTTTTGTTCGTTCGTTTCGTTTTCTTCTTATTAGTATCTTTTTGTTTCTGTAGTTCTGCCTTTTGTTGAAAACTAAAGGCAAAATAAGCCATGAGGCTTCAGCCTGTACCTTTTTGGTAAAAAAAAAAAAAAAAAAGGAAATGTGTACAAATATATATATAATATATATATATATATATATATATATATATATATATATATATATATATATATATATATATATATATATATATATATATATATATATATATATATATATTTATACCTGTGTGTAAACATATACAGTGTGTATGCAAACATCTTAAAATGTAAATGACCAAAAGAAAATAAACTAAACTAAACTAAACTAAACTAAACTAAACTAAACTATACGTGTGTGGTTGGTGAGAAAGGCGGAAACGTAAGAAGAGAATAAAAATCAACCAAACGAGGAGGATTTACAGCCACCAGAAAACTCATTGGCTCGGATGTTTCCCTCACGGAAACACGGAGGTGAAACATCTTCACATGTACTCCGGTCATTCAACCAGCAAACACAGATGCATGAACGTGATCCAGCGACGTAAAAGTAGGCAAAAGAAGTAAGAAATTAAAGCTGCCAGCAGCGATGAACGGATAAACGGATGAACGGGCCCTCGCGCGTGCAATTTCCACCAATGAAGGTCGAGGACTCAAAACTGAGTCCGATGAACCACCATGACTCTTTATGTCAAACCATTCAAAAGTTATGGCAGAAAATAGGAACTATCAAATATGGACCAATCAGCTACTAGTATCACTTCCTGTTTAGCGTTGAAGTTTGACGCGGCGCCACGACCACGCCATTTCAGGAAAACTCACGATTTTGATAACTTTTCATGGTTAACGTCTTTTGTGTCTCCTGAGCGAGTTTTATGTCGGACGGACAATCCTGCTAGGAGGAGTTTGTTAAAGTACTACACGTGAAAATGGCATAAATTGCGCCAAAATTACACGATTCATTCAAAATGGCCGACTTCCTGTTGGGTTTGGGCCATGGCGCCAAGAGACTTTTCTTTAAGTTGTGACATGATACAGGTGTGTATCGATTTTCGTGCATGTACGTCAAACCGTATTGTGGGGCTTGAGGAACAAAGTTTTCTAGGGGGCGACGTTGAGCCGTTAGGCCACGCCCATTAATGCAAACCATTAAATATCACATTTATCACCAGGCCTGGCTTGATGCAAAATTTGGTGACTTTTGGGGCACGTTTAGGGGGAAAAAAGGACCTCATTTCGTCGGAAAAATAAAAATTAGAAAAATTTCTAGACATACAATCGTCAGTGCTCGGGCCCTAATAAATCCAGTTGTGGTTGGACTGGTGGTCCAGCTGCTGCAAAAGGAAACTAAACTGGTAAAATAAAAACTAACTCAGCACCGCTAACAAGAAGATTATACTTTATTACATAAGTGTAATAAACGCCTGCTGGGGTCAAAGGGTCAAGGGGTTTATAACAATTAAAGCCTGTATGTTAAGTAAATATAATGAAATATGTTAGTTTAAGTTTGATTGACATCCCCATAGACGGCGGTAATTTTATTTAGTTTTTTAGTTTTTTATTTCACTTAGTTGTTGTTTTTTTTTTAATTTTTAATTTATGTTATTTGTGAAAATATTTCTTGGAAAAAGGGGCAGATAAGATAAGATTCTTCTTCTTTCTGCTCCATTTTCATTCACAATTTAAGAACATTTGTATTTGTGTTTGAATTGTTTTTTTTAAAGAATAAAATGAAAATGAAGGGGCCAAAGACACCAATTCTTCCAAATAAGGTCTGTAAATCAGACTATCGTCTGCATATAACCTGACTTTAGTACTAATTCATAAAGGGTAAAGCTGAGTGGGAGCCTGAAGAATTAAAAGAGCTGAGGTCTTTATACCCAGCCCTGTGGTACTCCTCAGTTAGTACAATCCATGTTTCCGTGGCAACGGCCCGTCCCAGAAACCTCAGAGACGTCTGTTCTGAAATAACTCGCATCGGTTCCCTTTGTGGAGAAATTAAAAGAAAGGAAATTGAATAATCATTAATTTCCTTCCATTTATAGTTTATTTATCCCAAATCATTTTTAGTCAGAACTGAAGTCACACTCTTCATCTTTAATTGTCTCCCAGGATTATTGTCCTGCGCTGTTTCATCTGGCATTTACCGCCGTGGCGGCGTGTGAAGTCTGATCATCACTGTCACGTCTTTAAGTTCAGCCTGTTCTTGTTCGGAAAAGATTAAATGAATCCGGCTCTCGCCGGCGATCTCGTCTCACTTAAAACCATTTCTCAAATCAAAAAACTTTCCTTTTCTTTTTCCTGCCTGAAAGTCTTCAAACGAGACTGACGAGCAGGAGGAAACAAAAAAAGGAGGAGGAGGAGGAGGAGGAGGAAGAGGGATGGTTTCCATATTGTGGAGTCGCAGCTAAAAGCTATGCAGATGTGTCTCGTCTCCCTCCCAGGTGACAGGAATGTCAGGGTCCTGAAAGTCTCGACGGTATAATTACACGCTGTCCTGCCCTCCCCCCGCTAGCCCCCCCCGCTAGCCCCCCCCGCTAGCCCCCCCACGCTAACGGAGGCGCCGCCCGAGCGTCAAGCTATCAGATCCTGTCGGCTCCGGAGGGAAACCCGGGGGAATCACGTCTTTAGCTTTAGCTCATCTCCCCCCCGTCTGTTCCTCCACCC